>NC_049980.1:11772201-11828711 GCF_000003815.2 Branchiostoma floridae | reverse complement strand
CTGTTACATGTATCGATGTGTGCAATATGCCCATTGATTTCTGCTTGATGTACTGCAGTACGTTTGGCCGGGTATTTTGACCCTCATGTGTTGAGATGCACCTGTCTAGCTCAGGAGAACAGCATATAATGATAAGACTATATACTTTTGAACTCATGTCCTAGCATTGCTCAGATGTTGTTCAACTACTGTATGTCGTGCGACCGTCGCACAAAGACGCAATCTGAGGGCATTCTTGATGTAGTCCTGCACGTGTCCCGCAAATTGCAGCTGTCCGGAGGGCCCGCCTCGGAAATTGCTGTTTAGATCCTTATCGGTGATTGGTTCTGAACTAGTCTGAAAATCGTCGGACGTCCAACTTGTTTAAGACGAATGTTGAGAATGTTCCTCATACTACATGGAGGTGCTTCTAAAGTCTCCATCAATCTGTTTTCTTCGTTTAAGCAAGCGTCATAACAACATAGCTTTCCAGCTGGAGCTATTATTGATAAGTGCATTAAAATCTGATAGCTTTCTTCTTTAGATTTCTGGTGAAGGCACGCATCATTGTTAATGTGAATGGACAAATCGGAGCTCACTTGACCAAATAGATACATAATGTATTATGCATCCATTTCAATGCGTTTTTCTTAATAAGACAGATTAGAACTGTGCCTTAGGGTATGTTCAATAAACGAAAAGAACAAAAAGTGCAACCACTAAAAGTTCAGCACCAAGGCCAGGCGAGTTGCCGCTTGCCTCCAGGGACGCTCAGATTGCAAGTCTGCAAGTGGCGCGGACGGAAAGGGAATTATACTGCAGGGGTGATATCAGGGGAGGGTCCGGGCCAACACCTTGTCACCTTTACACTTTAGATAATAGGGACAGCGTGTTGGAGTTAAACCTGTACACGTGGATCGCGTGAGAAGAGCACTGGAAATACACGGCTTACGTGTGAGGAATATGTATCAGCAAATGAAACTGGTCGCAGCATTCATGCTAACACAGCGGTATTATATCTACCACTGTCGTCCAGCTAATGTAAAAATTCCTTTCTCGTGAGGAATGAAGAATCACTTAAGTATAATATCTAGTCATGTCTGTCTCAAAATGAGTTTGTGTGCAGGGAAAGAAGAGAACATACATGTAGACGTCGTAACAACAAGTACCTTGTAAATTTCATTAGCTGTTTGCATTTTATTGAAAATGCAGATGGTGTTTTGAAGAAGTCGGGGGGACATTATCTACGTTACCCGCAAGGGCATGAACCTGTTAATGGGGCCTTCACACTGAAACCGAATCAGCAGGAATCAAGCAGAACCAGCCGGATTGAATTATTTGCAAACTTCGTGCCACATTCGGGGCCATTCGGGTGGGAATTCCAAATGGGCCTTAAATCCCCTTCACACGAGAAGGATTGATAAAGAATGCCGTCAGAATGAAAATTCTTTTCTATTCTTGTGCATTCGTAGTGTATTCTAGACATTCCGACTACATTCCAGATATTTTTTCGGCCATATTCGGGCAGGATTCGAAGTGGCTTGCCGTTTCGATTCTCCATCGAATGAGATAAGAATGTTTCGAATAATATTGGAATGTCGCAGAATGCGGTAAGACTGCAGTAGGAATAGTTAGAATCCACTTAGAATCCACTATGAATGCCATTCGATATTTCTACACTTCGAATGCACCTCGACAGTTTTTAACATGTCAAAAACTTTCGAGCTAGCCAAAAGAACGGGCACGACTAGCTGGAATGCAGTTAGAACACGCTACGAATCGCCAGGAATTGCCAGGAATAGAAAACAATTTTCATTCCGACGGCATTTCGTCTCATTCGTGCTCACGTGTGAAGGGGGCTTAAGAAATGTAATGGTTTTCTATAATTTTGGTCCTGTTAATGTATAAGAATTGCGTAGGAATCGACCATATATCGGGGAAAGCGTGGGAGAGCCAAAACTAAACTTGGTAAGACTTCAGGGAAATGAAAGAGAAGGAACAGGGATTTTCTGTTAGCTACGAGATGGAATATCAGCGCAAAGGTCTCGTCGGGTATGAATGCAGCGAAAACTACTTAACAAACAAAAAGAAAACTGTTGTATCTTGAACAATAACAGGTAATATTGCATCAACAGCGAATGGAGACTGCACTACCAGTGTCCTATTGATCGAAATAGTTTTTGATTTTATATATATATATATATATATATATATATATATATATATATATATATATATATATATATATATATATATATATCAAAATCTATTTCTATATATATATATATATATATATATATATATATATATATATATATATATATATATATTAGTACTGTGCTTTTACATTGTGATTTAACACAAAATTTGCCGAAAATTTGCCGAATGGTCCGATCACATTTATCGTGGATTGCAACAATTTGCGATCGTGCATACGAAGATCATATGACCGGGCCCTAAAAAGGAACAGGCAGTGAAGAACATCTGTACACGTTTTTTTTCTCGACCTGACGGGTCACTGGGTGAGGATGAAAAGAACTTGCCTCGTGGTTAGAGCCAAATTGCACATGTCCTAATCGTGACCTACTCAACCGCGTTAAAAGCAGCAAGCACTAGGCTGGCTGGCTCCACTTTCAACTACCACAGGTCTATTTCTGGGAGAGAGTTCTCAAATATACCCATGAATCAACCGTAAAAAAACACTTTGTCAGCGGCTTCGTAGTTTACATTGGCCGATTCATCACAAGTTTACCTTTTGAAGTAAGTTGCAAAAGTTTGGCATCTGCAAGATATGACTGAAATAAACAGGTTTGTCAGCGCTGCTGTACATTAGATTCCATCGACTGACTCACCCGGCTCACGCCTACACTCTGCAGAACATGCTGCAAACTTCTGGTAAAGTATCTGATGAAGAGGCCTCTGATAACCGCTTCCCCACTATGATGGTTCTAGGAAAGAATGAATTTTTCAACATCTCGTCGCATTCGTACGTATCCTATTGCAAATCCCCGGTCAATCATAGACGACCATGGCTTTCCGACCTCTCCCAGACCAGGGGTGGGAGTTATTCGTGAGCAAGGTCATCTGAGGTTGGGAGTCTGCATTAGCAGACTAACAATTTCGACAAATCAAAATATTTTTAGATGCAATCAGTAGAGTGAGCTGGGGCTACACTAGGATGGATTTCAGGCTACATCAAACCCAGAGCTGGCCTTGTTAGGAGAGTGGTCGGAAGAAAAGTCGTGGTGGTGGTGGACAAGGGTCGGTCCTGAATGTGTAACAGGGGTGTAAGGCATCGACAGATAAACACAGCTCCGGCCCCCCTTCCTCCCTCCGTCCCTACTCCGCCCCTCAGGAAGTCAACTTGACCTTGCCGACATCCTTTGTGTCGGAGTTTCCCGGAAACAGTTTCAATCTTCTCCGATCGATTCGCCTCTCGTCCTGCCCGCTGACCGTGTCCCCGAGAAGACTCACCTTTTGTGTAGTTTACATCGATTCCCCGGATGTGCATTTAAACTGAGGCAGTCCGTACAGATAGGTCAACAGCGCTTTGACATGTGAGAGGGGAGGGAGAGAGGGAGAGAGAGGGGGACAGAGGGGGACAGAGAGAGGGGACAGAGGGAGGAGTGATAGAGGAGAAAGAGAGAAAAAAGAGAGAGGGTGAGAGAGGAGTGAGAGAGTGAGAGAGGAGAGAGACTAGTGATAGAGGAGAGGAGAGAAGAGAAGAAGGAGGAGAGAGTAGGTAGAGAGGGTGAGAAATGAGAGAAGAGAGAGGAGTGAGAGAGGAGAAAGAGAGAGGAGTGAGAGAAGAGAGGAGAACTCAAATGTTACCGGAGCATTAAAAAAGATACGATGTAACACATAGAAATGCAACATTACATGTTGGACAGCATACACTGATGTTACCTGTGGAATAAGAAGGATTGTTCACGATGCACCCTTTTACAATCCTATTCAGAAGTATTGATTAAAAGACAACAAAGCACACAAACATTCAACAGTCAGTCCATGAAAGTCGTTGAGCGATATTTGTCAAATCTTCTCTCAAGCGATCACAGCGAGGGGGAGGTGGGATTACACAACGCTAAAGCAGCGACAGTTATTACTGGAGTTCAGGCCCTGCACGTGACCTCTAGCTGGAATGTGCTGAATAGAACCTGACAGTTATACCTGGTTATAAGAGAACTTTGACTTTACAAAATGAAGTACAGCGGCAGGTTGGAGCTGGAACATCGTTATCTCAGGACTAGTTAGTTCACCTCGTGCCTCACGGCTTACCACAGGTCATGCCGTCTACAAGACCTGACAAATGGGACCCGTGTCTGGGAATGAGGTAGATTTGGTCTGGAATATGGTACAAGTTGGCAGATGTTCAAAATCAGTGAGTATGCCTTTGGGGGAGGGATTGCTGCGAGAACGCGTTGTTTGCGCAGGCGTCAATACTACTGTTCTTTCGATAAGTTTAAGGTTATTTCTTTACGCTTTTCCAGAATACCCCCTTCTTAAGTCTACCTCCAAGGCCAGGGGTACGTTATACGCGAACGTGGAAAAGATCAGCAATTCGCTGCTGTATAGCAACGAAAAATGTGTCATCTTGTGTTTCTTCGATAGAAAATACACTGCAACAACAGCGTGCAAAAGTTATATCTTTCACCCAAAGCGAGATTCAGGTCCACAAGGGCACACGTTATACTTGAACAAAGAAAGGATCGTTAATGTGCTTCTGAACGGATACGTACGTCAAATCCGCCATTTTCCATGTGTGCTTCTTTGACAGAGAGGAATAATGCAACGTGCAAAAAGTAATATATATTCCTTCAAGGCAAACTGCAGGGCAGCTAGGGGAACGTTATACTTAGACTTGCATTTTGTCTTCGTGTGGGTGTTTCTTTGATAGAAAAGGTAATGCAACAGTAGAGTGCAAAAATTTATATATATTTTTATCAATAGGGAAGTCGAATGCTTAGGGGATTATAATATGTGATTCATGAATGCACAAGAAACAAGCGAAGCTCTAAAGCTGGTGTTAGACTGCAACTCACAGGAGAAGGGTGGATGGGCTGGGTGGATCAGGAAAAAAGCCCCCCTCCCTCATATGGGGGGCCTTGGCCTCGAATGCCCTGTAATTAGTGCACTCATCTTTATCTTGTATTCTCTGCACGGGTTGTTACCTGTCGCGATGTCTAATTGGGTACCTGTATCGATATGAGTGGGTGTTGCCACGGAGCGGCTTCCATCCTTCCACTTGAACTCTCGCACTTAGCATGACCTCTCGCGTTAGCTTACACGCTGCACATTTAAACGTTTGAAGAGTGGGCATAGACAGAAGAGCAGAAAAGCACCGGGTAATACAGAGACTTATTCATCGGTTTATAATCTATTATTCTGTAATATTAGTAAGATATTGAATATACACAGGCCCTAGACAGCTCCGTTCATTTGTTGTTCGTCGTTTAGATCTTGTGGTGCCTTTTCTTTTTCTTCGTTTCCTTGCTGTTTCAGAAGCGGGGTATTCTTACAGAGACGGGGGCTGCTATAGCTTCCCTTTAACATGCTCGACTCAGCTCGAGGCACCACCTTGAACACAGGACCCCCATCTTTACACCCCTTCCGAAAGACGGTTGCAGCCCAAACGAAGATGTCCCCAACAGAGGATTGAACCGGGGTCTACCTTTCAACTAACTGGAATAAGAAGTTTAACTATTCAGCTGCTACTAGTTGAGCTACAGGGACATCCCCAGACAAGTTTAGGACGTGAGAAAAATTACGCAGACTAGCCATGTCGATAATAAAAGTGTGACAAAGTGAACATGTCATGCAGACTTCAAACAATAACCCAGGGTTGGGCAGATAATTGGGCACGGGCAGCCGATACGCGCAGGGAAAACATAACTCAAGTTCTTATCAAACAGCCCCAACTGTACATCACATTCTACCATGTCATATTACTGGCGTTTTGCAGATACCTTGAAGGTGGGATGAATATAGAGAAGTGATCTAAAACAACCAGCAAAAAGTTATGACACCATGTTTTACGGGCGCCTTTTCAAACAACCAACTTGTTTTGTTGATCGGGGCCCGCAACCTTTGACCCCTAACTGACGTCACACGTACATAAAGTCTTGAATTGAGAGCAGTTGGATCAGATCATGTAAAGAAGAACGAGCGCACGAGTCTAAAATCCCGGTGGGTCGCTTCTTTGTAGTTAGCGAACAGTTTGACTTTGCCATAGCTTGTTTTGTTGATATAAGCAAATCCCGTGTAGATATTTCAAACGATCAGCCGATACACGACAAAAATACGGATAAAGTACCGAGGTTGTGGCCCAAGATTCTAATGTATCCGAGCTAGGAAGTTGAATGACAGTTCTAATACATGTCAAGATGCATGCCTTAAGCCCCGTCTATAGACTCAACCTCGTTAGCCGACTCCCTGGCGGAATTCTACAGCTGTACTTAAGTGCAGTCTTGAACCCTCCTCGTCAAGTTGACATGTTATGGACGTTTTAAACTTCACCTTTGCCACTCCTTTCTAGACAAGAAGATGTAGACGTAAGATGTCTCCCTCCGGACTTTCCCTCTCGTCTAATTGAAGGGCTTAAGTTGAAGAAATGATGGGTACTTACCGGTGAGCTGGCAGGTTCGTCAGGAGCCGGGATTACCGCAAATTGATCCTGTGAGAGTAATACGGCTTGTGAGATGATTGAAGGACGTGTTCATGAACAGAGGGCACGTGCGAGGGGTGCGTACCGGTACCCAATACGGTACTATACCGATTAAGATACGGGTCCAAAGTATACGTAACGGAACTTCTGTGTACCACGAAACAAGTTTTATTTTCAAGTGTTGACTTAATTGTTTAAATAAGTCATCACGACCTACCTTAACTTTGCCACATCCACGGACGAACAGAAAGCCACTTTTCTCTTAAAATCACAAAACCAAGAAATTACACAAAAAGTGGGACTTTCTGTCTTCATCTACTTCTGAAGCTGAACTCAATTTATATATAACCAACACTTAGTATTAGACATAAGGTCTAAAATGGTTGACGCTTGGGACTCGAAAACCTAGTGCCTGTACCAGGGCATCAACTTTTACCTGTACCTGTACCTATACCCTTTCTTGATGTAAAGTTTAGGGACATGCACATCATATAAAAAAAGTAAACAAGAGGAAAAAGTAAGTAAGTACATCGTATACCTGTAATTACGGAAGTAAGTAAAAGACATTACATGGTTGTGCTGCCTTTGGAACTTGACGTAGACAATTGCTATAGCTAGATTCTAATTACTTTCTCGATTGTCTTGTAATATTCCTGTTCTTGCGTTAAAACAATGAAATGTTTTTGCCATTGGGGAAGTTATTGCGAACTGAAAACATTATATTAGCGACGTTGATAGAAACATACGCAACACTATTTAGAGAAAACAATAAATCGTGGGATGTGGACAACATCATATAGCAAGACATTCTGTAACACATGTGGTTATGCATTATCTGTAAGTTTGAAAGAAGTTTCTATGCCGCTGAAAAATGGTATTGACCCGAAATTGCACGAAATACAACCGTTTAATTTTTCTAAAATCAAATAAGAGACAAAGTCAATGGTTTCTATCGACATACGCCTACCATGAACATTGGTATTTCACCGGAACATAGATAGAGTAATGGCTTCTGCGATATCGCTCGACATTACAGCTTTGGGTGGTATGTCAACTTTTCGCCTGGTTTCAGGACAAAGCAATTTCTACAAATCCCCTGTTCCATATAACATAATTTATACCCTACCTGGAAGTGAAATTGATGGCCAATGTAGGCAATGTAGGTATATATGCCCCGTAGGGAGAGGGGAATGGAAATACAGGGACCAAACCAAGCCAATCAGAGCGTTGGAACGGTGCAGCTGACCCAGGCTTTAATTAACCGGATGCTTTTTTTACGGGCAGTCAATTTCACTGAAGGTAAATAGCAATCAATGGGGCGTGCTGGAGCTGTGGTTTTTACGATTTTCCTGATCCCCGTGTAGAATTGGTGGGGGGGGGGCGTTATGTTTCCCGATTGACCGTTTCTCTGGATAGTAGCTTGCCCACTCTGCTCGAGTTATTCCTGATGTTTGGAAAGACAGTGGTATGGTCCTCCTCGACTGGAAGAACATCGATTTTCTTTGGATTCTCCTCACAGCATCGGATGGAAGAACACCGTTTCTCCATGGACAACAGTCCAATATTAACATTGTTCCAAAATAGATGCGTTTGCAATAGTCTACACACTTTCCTCTAGAAGCTATTGTCGTTCAAATCATACCTGTGGAATCATATTTCAATTATAAATTTCCGAAACCAGGACGTCAGAATAGTGAGTTAGCCTTTATACTAGAGTAGACCTACGCTTCATTTTACCTGCAATTAGCCACCGGGAAATGATTTGCAATCAAGGGTCACACAAATCCAATTTCAGCCGCTCAATGGTCGCTCAGTGATCGCCGCCAAGAGGAAAGAGGAAGAAGCATAAAAAGTTTGACCAAAGCACTCTCTAGCTCGTTTTTTTAACGGGGTCACTGACACAATGTCCGATGTTTCCGGTCACGTAACGATAGCATTTCAGTATGAAAGTGTGTCGGTCCTCATTCTTCAGGACCAAGGTAAAAATGTAAATCCTGAATAACACGATCAAAACAGAACTGCACAAAGAACTGCGTCATTTTGTCTCTTCCAAAGACTGTTACTTAATAGAAACAAAGGGCTTCCGACTTCTCATGGCTTGAGACGCTAAATCACTTCCCCACTTCATCAGGCGCAGTGCGAGGCGATGAGGGATGTGATGTTAATCCCGGCACGGATTGACTCCGGGCGCCTCTGATGTGCGGACTACGCAAGCGGGCTCCTCTAAACCCCCGGATTACGGCTAAGATCCTCGTAAATTTAACACCATCCATTAAGGTAATACCATCGTGCGGCTGGAATTTATGTTGATTACGACGTGCGCCGTAAGGCAGATGTGACTCTCATACCTCAAGGAAAGATTCCAAAGTTCCAGGCGCTTTTTTTAACAAGAGAGTATCTAGCGTTTTCATAACTTTCTTGCTTTATCAGCCATTGTGAAATTTGAGCTAAATCTCGGTATGCATTTTCCTGCCAGCGTGCGGACCAACTTTGGACCCGAGCCAAATCAACCTTCCTATCCTGTCAGTCTTGGTTACACCATCTCATTTGCACATAGCCTACAAGAGAGAGGGAGAGAGAAAGAGAGACAGAGAGAGGGAAAGAGAGACAGAGAGAGGAAAGAGAGACAGAGAGCGAGAGAGATAGGGAAAGAGAGACAGAGAGAGGAAAGAGAGACAGAGAGCGAGAGAGATAGGGAAAGAGAGACAGAGATACAGATAAAAGAAGTAATAGTTTGATCGGGATTGGCAACATTTTTCTTGTAGCAACACTTGGCAACGATTCAGCGAAGCCCCGCTTTACCCGAAGGTCAATTGTACGACTGATAACGCATCAGCCATGTCATTGTTAACGACTCGTCCCAAATCCCCCCTTAGATGGGAGTGATTTGTTCCGATGCCCTTCTGACCTTAGGCTGTATTAAACACTTTATTTCGGGGACTTCGTGACCCAATACACGACATACAATTCGCTGGGAGAGAGAAGAATTAGATCGGTATATTCCACTAAAAAGGGTTACATACCCTCTCAGTATTTCTCTTTGTCTTGCAGTCAAAGTAGTTGCTGTTGTAAAGAGGTTTTTGGTATGAGCCCATTTGTAACGCCCCTATCACACATTCAGGACCTTCCCATGACTTTCCTGCCGACCAAGGTTAGTGCAAGGCTGTGAGTAGGCTGGGATCTATACTACTCCAGTTCGCTCCTCTGATCTCATGTAAGAAGGATATAAACTTCATTGACTTACTTTTCGAAATTCATAGTTGGATGGCTCAGACGACTTTCAAGACTATGCTAATAGTCAACCTCGCCGACCAACTCTCAACAACAGATGACATTTCTCACGACTAACTCCCAAGCATGGTCTGGAGAAGGTCGGGAGGCCATGGCCGAGTATGTGTGTCAGGGATTGAACTGACAAAGGCTTATCCGTCGATGCAGGGGAGGTGGTCACTGCGTTATTAACCTCACAGCGTTGAAGAACCAAAGCAAGAAATTGCCTATTATAAACAGCAGATCGATATACAGAAGCTTCTGGGCGGAGATAGTTGAAAACTGCAGGGAAGGGCGCTTTTTCTGACGCACTGATCAATCTTCTGTGACGGTGTTAACGTTTCTGTAGACGTGGCATGTTTTATGGATCTTATTCTTTGCGCCGTTGACCGAATACATAAATCCATATGAAGCTACACTCCAAGAAAAGCCTTTTCCAAAGGCGCCTTTACGTCGACAAGCTGCAGTTTTTCGATATCATAGTACGTTATAAGACCACGAAACCACGCTCTCGCTCTAAATATGATTCAAGATCTAAACTTGACCTAAACTTGACATGCTGAAGAGATAGATATATGAGGGGTGGGGCAGATACAAATTTGTTGACCTGACCTTTTATCCTTAAGTATATGGTTACGATGAACAGGCCACTATTAGATATGGCATGGATTCAGGTGTTTCTTAATGTAAAACCATGCTGATTTCCATTGAGCCAGTAAACGGGAACAGTACTAGGAAAAGAGTTTCCGAACTTTCTTGAGTACCATTTCTCTTTCACCACAGACAGAGTAGATCGACCTTCGGAAACGTGTAGGAGGTGCTCCGTAATCTCGGGGCCCCAGCTGCACGCTTTAAATGATCATCCGCACGCAGGTAATGCATAGCACAACTGGAGACGGAAACCTAATGGTCCACGGAGTACCAGGTTTAAGGACCTTCCAAGTGACTCCAACGGACAGGCCGGAGTTATCAATACATCCTTGTGCGGGGTTGGTCCATTGGACTTCACAAATCTTGGACACAGATTGCTTTGCATGCAAGAGCAGTGAAAGAAGCCATTTACATCAGAGGCTTACAACCGTCCCTTAACAGAGACGGGGGGCGCCATAAACTTTCGCGGTAACGTATGATCCAGTCACGTGTTCTATCTGCATAGGTCATAATGTGACATCACAGAGGCGGTGGACTGCTCATATAGAAAGAAAAAGATTGGAGTAAAAAAATTTTGTGTTGGAAACTATACAGGTAAGCTTGGTTTCAGACTAGTAGAGTACGAGGTTCTTTGCAAAGTAACATTTATGCGGACGGTGATGACAAAATATCGACAACTAGAAGTAAGATATTGCTTGACTGCTAAACTTGCAAAACTACAGATATTAAACAGTGTATTTTTTCAGAGTTAGAGCCTTCGAAGACTAACACAAAGAAGCTAGTTTGCATAATTCCGGTACGTTATGAGATAGTGATCATAACGGCCAGTTCACTGGTGATTGACTGTGTCATTAGCGTCTCGTCCCCGATGAGGTCGTCAGCCAAAATCTCGTCCCCAATCGCCCACCAACATGTTCAACCTGATGAACCAACAAAGGCCACAGACATTACAGAGATGGGGAGTTTTCTGGCGGTGATAGTCTGTACCGTAGGGGTCTGACTTTGCGATAAATCTTATCGACAAACCGTCGTTTTCTATGAGGGTATCAGCCGTAATCTCGTCCACGTCTTTCCCAGAACGGCCTAATGAATTGAAACGGCGGTGGTGTCTGCCAAAAATCACTGACAAGTATCGGGAGGAGTGTTACAACAAGGACAAGCTAGAGGTCGCTGGCCTGTCTGGACCATCATTACAGTCAGTATACGTATAGAACAGCTACCGCACGAAATCAGATGTTTCAGCATGCTCTATGTTATTCGTAAATGGGACTTACTAATCAGTTACTAAGAAGTTACTAATCAGTTAAATCGAGCAGTCGTAAATGTCACAATTAAGACTCAATCTTTACAGCAGCTTTAAGAACAATATGCCATTAGTAAGTCAACTTTAAAATACATAACTGTATCTTTACTTGATCTTTTCCGGGCGAAGATAGTCAGGATGCCGAGAGTCAAAAGTCTAATTTCTAGCTTAGCAGGTAAAAATGTATTTATTTCAAAGACAATTTTTCTACGTTGTAGTAACAGGCACATCTACCACAAATATAATGACAGTGATTTAGCGGACATTACAGGAAGCCAACTTTTGGACAGACGTTTGCTAGAAGAGCTTTGGGTCAATAGTAGTCTTACGAATGACCTTCATTCACGTGATCCTGGCAAAGTCAAAGGGATTTGTTCATGGATATGTTTAGTTCTTCCAGGAATCATTAGCCAACTGTAGCGGGGCACAACGAATGCAACAACGTCAACTCTAGCAAAAGTCCGAAGAAACCGCCTTCTACTATATTCCACAAAAATATTTTGAGTGGTTTACTGCAACTTCTTTCACAAAGGCTAATTGCAAGTGACAGTACAAAGACAATGAATGAAGAGCAATATGATATTTGACTATCATTCAAATTAGTGCTAACTATAAAACTTAGCTAGTTAGGTTTTCTTTATTTCTTTAGACATTGTGCGTGGAAGACAAAAAAACAGCTCTTCTGTAATACGTGGGTTGGGTTCTGTGATGTTAATGTTAAGAGGACTGTAGTTTTCCTTTTGTCTGTAGACGTGAATAATTCGAATACAAAAACGTTGTCTTTATTGAACTCGATGTTTTACTGTTTCCCTCGACAAGTGGGTAACAAAATTCGTCCTTGTAGGGATTGATGCATATAAAAGTTTTCAAGTTTATGCAAAGCGTCCCGAATGGTTTGACTCCAAACCGCGGTAGACAGATTTGCTCAGATTGCCTATGTTTATGGAAAACCATCAAGCGGAAATATCACATTTATATACGCCCCGCTGTAAAACTAGAAATACTGCCTGCGTAATGCCCTAGCTTGTGGCGTTATAATGCCGTGGTACCATAATAATAGGACGGTTCCAGTTTGTTGTGTAATTGTGCCGCATCCCTGAGTCCACCGTAATACAGCGGGTGGCTTTTCTCTATGACATCGCCCCCGTGGCTAAAGTACACTATAAAGACGGCTGGAACGTAAATCCGCTATCACACCATCCCACTCCTAGCCGCCCAAATTGCCTAGTCCGGTAAGAAATTCAACGTGACAGTAAAATCCCCCGATAGTCCTTGTGGTGACTAACTTCTGGCCGCCCACCCTCGCCCTTGAGATATGTCATACTGTAGTAGGTCTGTTCTCTTGTACTTAAGGTACGGGTGTACTTAAGACTGATGGGACAAGAGGCTGCTATCTCACCGCCCCACTCTCTGCCTGCAGAATTACCGACTTGGAGGAGATCTACAACGTGACAAGGAAATCCCCCGAGTCACTGTCGTGCCAAACCTGTGCTCAATACCGCTCTCCTTCTGCAATCCTTCAAATATATTTCTCGGAAAACCGTTTCCGTTAGAATGGTCTTACTGGCTGAATCACACGCAGAGCTGTATCCAATGGCTCTCTGTAGGCACGGTAAGTGTTTGGAAGTTCTTGATAAAGAAAGCATCAATCTTCCACCAAGCTCTGTAATGGTCGACCAAATATTGACGGAAATTACTACTATTAGTTTTACATGTACATACGCGCTACTCACGTATTTGCAATTAGGCCATGTTAAGTTCATTATATGGATGACATCCTCTAGGAACTCCAAAACTGATGCGAGCGAGCGAATAAAAAAGGTTGACCAAAAAAAAGTTGCAGTCAGAATGAAATCTAAGTGGCTAGTAAGGTTGAACATAGGACTAAGAATACATAGTATGGTATACTAACAGTTAGGTGTAGGGACCAGTACATCCTACGGCTGCAAAACGTTTTTTCTTCTTCTTGGACTGATCCGAAAAAAACAGACCTGAAAAAAATCAGTGGAACGGGTTTCGCCAATTAGAAAATAGACACACTGTGTCCGCAGGCGTTTGGACCCCAAGTCTTACCGGGCCAAGAAGAGCGAAGTCGAGTAGAGTTTATAGTCATTTGTACAAAGTTTCTACAGTCAAAGGAACAGTGACAGTTAGCCTTTATCACATGAAGATGGGATTTTAAAACTCCAGTGTGAGTCGGATAATCCATCAATCAGATTCTTAGGTAGCAAAATTGACCAATTACCATTAATTGTTGCCAATATGTTTTCACAGACAATCATGCCCAGGTTCAGGTCCGTACCTGATCCTCTGGACCTGAACCTGAATTTTCTGTACTAATACATATACCCCTACCAACAATAGATTTCTGTTATTTCACATCTTATTCTTTTTTGCCATTCTATGGCCTTAGTTATCTGTTTTCTGATACTTTTTTTTCAATCTACGGCATATATGTGCTCATTTTAGAGCTGCTTTGCACATTTTACTGTGTGGCCGAAAACTTTTTTTGGGGGGGGGGGGGAAATGGCCGAAAATTGATGCGAGCGCGGATGTCATCCGCATAATCAAATCAACATGGCCTTCGTCATTCGGGAAGAGCCTACAATCAAGTTTCAGAGAGACACATCTAGTGAGTTAGGAGAGGGCTGTACGTGTTTAATAATACCCTTCAGAATCTTGAATCCTACAACACTGTGGGCGATAAAGATAAGAAAGCGAGGTTTGGTATCAGTTACAGTTTCAACTCACTGTCATTCGTGCGGTTTGAAAATGAAGTATGGGTACCATTAGTAGTATAAGGCCACAGTAAGTAAATTTCATAGATAAAGAACGACTGTACGTCCAGTGTGTTTTACTGTCTTTTAAATCATACCTTACAGCATGCATGATATTATAATAAGGACACAGCAAGTAACTTTTATGGATGGCATCAGTGCGCTCATTAATTTTCGCCTCATTTTAGAAAAAAAAGACGTTTTTTTCTTCTTTGGAGTTGGCCAACATGACGACAAATTACGAAAATGAGCAAATGTGTTGTGTTGTAGCCTAATGATTGTAATAGTAGAAGTGATACTAGTGAGGTAACCATGACTGGTATTATAGAAGTGAGTTGGATAGTTCTAAAAGTGGCACGCACCACTTTGGAAGTCATGATTGTAGTTGCCCACTCGGTGAGTGATACTAGTATACCACACTAGTGTCACTTTTGATACAAGAGTACACGTCTTGAATACAGGAATGAATACCTTTTTATCTGTAATGCCATGTTTTGTCCCTTTAGTTCTTGTCACAATGTTATGGTGTCTATTTTGAAAATATAGCCATATTCTCTTTTTTACCCATGTTGTTATTTTTTCGCCCCATCGTCCTATCTCACTATGCTGTCATCCATAAAATTTAATTGCTGTGGCCTTATGTAATGAAGGGTTGCACAAATCCACGGTCGCTTAGCGATCGTCGTCTAGTGGGGGCCTTAGTAAACGGCTTACCACAATGGTCTGATAGGAACTCTGTTGACCCTCACCTCATCATTAAATTTGTGAGTTCGAGCCGATGGAACAAAAATAAGATAGAATTAGTACCGCTTGAAGTAATGGTAACTCGTTTCATGGGTCTGGAGATCGTATCTGCGGATCGTGTCATGCTTGGCCCGAGTCAGTAAAATCGGTAAACCATGAGCAACACTGTTGAGACAGACCACTCTTATAATACAAGGAGGTTACATGAGTTCATATCATCTTCCTGTATAATACTAGCACGCCCAACAGGCGTTGTGTACAATCAATAAGGGCCCTGTCTATTGGTGTGAAAGCTAGGATTGTTTAGTTTTCTTGCAGCCCGGACGCTCCTGTACCGATTTAATTCCAATGTCCTGAGTTTCACTAATGATTGTACTTACAGAAGTGACACTGGTGAGGTAACCATGACTGGAGTTGTAGAAGTGAAACTTGTTGGATAGTTAAAAGTACTCTTATAGGGGCCCAGTCACATCGTCGCCTGACCGCAAACTGATGCATTCTTGAAATAGTTCACGTGTTCTGTCAACTTCAGCTGTCTTGCTGTGGAAACGGCTGCATGCCATTATATCCTTGTAACAGTTGCTTCTGTCACAGCCTGCTTGAAAATTCTAAATCATCAATGTACGACGCCCTACCACAAATGCTATCGCACAGTACGATAGCTGGTCGCCTTACAATAAAATACTGAGACATTGTCCGTACACACACACAAAGGGAACAAGGTGTTTTGAGTTGTATGTCCATACCTTGCCGTTTGCATTCTAGCTACCGGTATAATTTATTACCATACATATGAGGCACAAAAGCAGAATGTTCACGGCGCCAATTGTAAATCCGCTCACAAGCCAGTAACAAATCGGGGGCAGTTTTCCAGGCACAAATCGCGGAGTCTCTACGGCTGGTATTCGAAGGAGTTGGAAGAATAACGCATTCAAGAAAGATGGCCGTGATTTTATCCGGAGATTCCTACGCATATAGAAGGGAAGTGAAGAAGTGCTTGCCGCTGGTGCGGTACATCAATAAGTATTCATCTGGGATCCCCACTGGTGCTGTAAATCTCGAAATATTTGCGATGGTTCTATTTTCATAAAATCATGACGCTGCAAACATGTTTTGCATTCTTGCGAACTTCAAATGCCGGGAAAGCCTCTTTTTCCCTTCGAACGTTCAATGAAGTCCCGAGAAAATAAACGAATCAACAGAATCATAATTGTGTCATAATGAACATGCATAGGTGATCATGAAGGTCCATGGCTTCTACCAATAACCGCGTTAAATATTCAAGAATGTCACTCATGTGACGCAACAGACGTTTTATATCAACACCAATTAATACAGATGACGTTTTGCTAAAATACAGCAAACAGGACACATTTTTGTGCATGGATGATGTTTTATGAGTTTTGCAATTTGACTAAGAGACATACATGCCTACTTCGAGTCGTCGCCAAAATCAACTTTCGCAAATCCTCGCCGCACCTCACCTATCTCTTGACCTTCGCAAATCCATTGGTAACAAAGTCTCTACAATGTCACATTTAATATCAAATAGTATGAAATATATTGTGAAATGTAGCTCAACATCAAGATTTACATAATGCTTTACATCTACCATCCGTTTTTTTACCACTGGATAGAAGAGAAGTTCAATTCTATGACATCATTTAAGAGCGTCTTGAAAGTCGCTAGCAAAAAGTATGAGCTAACAGCTGCCAGAATAGCACTCACAATCCACTTGTCATAGTGCATTCAATTCCAAACAGCGAAGACCTATTACTGCACCCAGGCATAACATAAATTTACTCTAGACTTGAACGAAACAACCTTGAATATAAACTTATTCCAGTCAAACATAGCAGCACAGTAAATATCTTACATTGATTTCATGTCTTCTTACTGTCCAAAGCTTCCATGAAAAATTGTTCTTCGTAGGTTCTTTGTGCAATTCGAGCGGCCATGATGTCATGTGTTGTATATGGTAAGGCAATGGTAACTTGCCAACCCCCCATAACTCTGTGCATCTGCACCGTACATGTCGCTAGCCATACCGCACACGATCGGTCACCAAACGGATGATATTAGCTATTTCAGCAAGCTCAGCAAATAAAAGTGTGCGCCCCTAGAAATCCCCCTGCCATCGCGTCTACAGGCCACATAAACGACAGCGGTTTGGCTTTAATATCATCTGTCACGCAGTAACACGCTTCATATAAATCTGCCCCTCCGGTCGTTTCATCGATATTGGAGACCAGATAAAGCTGGTCTCCAGGGGGATCCTAAACTTTTACGGCTCGTACGTAAAACTCTGGACATTGAAAATAAATCGGTACAGGAGCGTCCTGGCAACGAAAAATTAAACCATTATAAATGTTTTCCTGTCTCCACAGTGATCCTGACTGTCCATCACAATTAGAAGTTCAACCAATGGTAGCTCGGCCAGTAGTGGTTCTACCAATGAGAGAGTGGCTGTATGTTGGTCAATACGCTGCGTTTTTGTTTGAGACCATAGGATCGGTCTATTGTGGTGCTGTATTTTGATGAACAGTTACTGTAAACTCATCTATTTTCGCGGGGACTTGGTTTCGCGACTGGAAGGGATGTGCCGTTTTCTATGTTCGCGATTGAAACAATTCTCAAGCACAGTAGTAATAACATAAACGCATATTCGTGATGTCATGAGGGCTAGTGCCATGGGTTAGTGCGAAAATACAACCAACGTGAACATTTCAAGATCTACGGCAACACTTTGTGTAATACAAACTGTAGACTCCCAAGGAAAATCAATGAAAATCATCAAATCTCCCTAAATGTCTAGTGTAACTGCTTCCACTGCATTTTCCTGGCTCCCTGTATGTCGTTTGATTCTCAAATGACCTATATCTACTTGGGGATGATTTCACATCCAAACACTGGTAGTAAATATTCTGCAGAATCAATACAATAAATGTGGCCGTGACTGGCGGCATTCCATGACTTCATTGGCCAAGCTGTAGCTCTTCACTCTCAAAACCCTTATTGTTTGAGGATATACCGTATAAATTTCGGCCTCACTGCAACCAAAATTACCTGTATGAAGATTCTTGGATGCCAGACTGTTTCCAGCTAGCTAGCTATAGGGCCTACACATGCCAGCTCCTCGGTACGAAACGAATGAAAGCAGTTGGAATGTTCAGTTTGCTCAAAACAACGTGGTTCTATCAAGCTCAGAAGCAGCTGTCAACGAGCTAGCTATTCACAGCGCCACACCTGTCCCCGCGCGCCACATACAGGTGGTCAATTAACTCAATTTTGTAGGATAACCAATCAGAGGAGTTATGCAAATGAACACGTATGCTAATGACGGCAGGTGTACAAAAGGGGGAGATATTATCCCAAATAGTTTCCTTTGGGGAGGAAAAGCAAGAGGTGGTTGGGAGAAACAGGCGAAAGTCGGCTTTTGTCGAGGCTTGACATGTACACTTGAGGGGAAGAAGTAGTAGGAATCAATGTATACAGCAAGCCCCTAGTCAAAAGTTGGAGTAATTACAGCACGCAGGTCTGTGCACAAAGCCAAGGTCACCACGTACATACTCCCCACAGAAATCAATAGGATCCCTGGCAGGAATCAATGGGGTCCTTTGTAAGCTCCCTGGGGGTTATCACTTCCTGTCATAGGAACAGACCCGTCCTTTCCACCAGGGCCATAGCATGTAAATCTTACGGATGACATCTATGAATGCATTGGTTTTTACCTGATTTCCCCCGCAGTGTTGGTCTTCATGACAAAAATATCAAAATGTTAAAGATATTTTTTTTATTCATGGAGCTTTTCTGCAACAGTGAATGGTATGATGGAACAGGTGTTTCCTCTTTGTGGCCCTTTTAAGGCCACCATATCGAAATATGTCATGTGATAGTCTAGTTGTAGAAGTCAAATAAGTTTGCTAGTTGTAGAAGTGACAACCTTGAGTGTATTTGTAGTAATACGTGCTGTAGTGTTACTTTCTGCATTTCTTGAATACAGGAATAAAAGACTTGTTAGCTATAACGTTATGTAATACCATGTTTTGCCACCTCAATTCTTGTTACTTTTATGGTCTCTATTGTAAAAAATGTAGGCATCTTGTTGATTTTTCACCCATTTGTTTTGTTCTCGCTTTAGATTTGGTGTCTGCAGTGCATGTTATCCATATAATTTACTTGCTGTGGACTAATGGAATACATAATTTCACAGGTTTTAATACATTAACAAAGTCAGCAATGAGCAAATGATGTCCTAGGGGGACTCAAGCAGAGGAAAATCTATACCTCCTATTGGCCTGACCAGTCCCTGTCAAACCTGTAGTCAAGGGGAATGTGTAGAAAATTTATCAGGCAGAACCTGTTCAATCTCCTGAGGTCAGAATGTTACTCAGGATTGATGCACTATGTGCAGTGTTCATGACAGAAGAACATAAAGCTGCACAATCTAACCAATTTTCACTAAAATAAATGAGGCACTGACATGTGTCAAACTTAGAAAACTTTTTGTTGTGTTTGTGGTGAAGAGAGGATGAAGCCTTAATGCAGGCCAGCAGAGATTCAGTTGAGAAAACCTCATCAAGTAACAAAGTTTGTTTGTGTGCATTCTTACACTTAGTACATGCTAGGAACCCTGAAGACTGGGAATGAGATATCTTTGGTATCAACTCTTGCTACTTGTTGCTCTGTCCAGAATAAAGACTAACTCTTGAAATTCAGGAACTCATTTTATTTTTAGCAACTATTCCACTGAAGGAAAATATATCTGCAATTCTTGTAACATGTCACAACTTTCTGATGAAATTATATTTCTCCTTTATCTGCAGAAATATTCAATATTTGTAAATTTTACAACTCTCTCTGTTATAGTTTAAGTCTTGAGTAGCATTTGTGAGTACTGTAATTCATTTTATACTATCTAAACAATAGTGTAACAATTGAGCTTATACCGGCGTGCCTTTCCCCCAACTTGTAGGAGGTAAAGCTTTGTATTCTCGACAAGGTCCTGTTCTAGTGGCCTCTGTCCTCTTGCTAACTCTTTGGATGTGATTGATGGAGACTGCACGCCATGTTTTGCCTCCAGAAGCAGTGTCTTCTTCTTAATCAAGTCAACTCGTTAAAAAGGAGATATCATCAGCGCACTGCACTTTCTCCTTCCAGGGTTTTGACCTGAAGATGAACCCGTTCTGTCATCCTGAAGAAGATGACTTTATGTCTCTATCACTTCTTGCCTGCAGTGTCTTCATCCTGTGTTCAACATGCCACTGGTAAGGCATCGGCACTGCATCACTGCCTGCTTGCAGGATCTTTCTTCCCCTCAAGACAGACTTTGTCAGGAAAATAACTTCATGTTGGCACAGATAGCTTGCCTCCACTCAATCTAAAACTGATTTCCATAGAAATGGCTTCATCATCTTCATCCTGAAGGCTAGGGTCTTTACCTTTAGATGAACTACTAGTATATAGCATTCTGGAAGCATCAATTCTGAAGTCCTATTTGCTATAATAGTTTTAGAGCGATTGATGTTCCAGTAGCCATGGACAGATCTTCATGTAAAGCTGGGTTGACAGACTAAAGATGTCTGCTCTAACAGTCCTTGTTGATTGCTGTTGATACACGTATCATTTCTTGCCCCCTGGTCGGTTCCACAGTAGGGTGCCCAAAGTGTTGTCATTGCCGGTCCCCTGTGTCTGCTGCTCCCAGCAGTAAGCCATCAATAACCCTGCAGTGACAGGAACAAGTGTCAGGAGTCTGAGGAATCGAGTGAAAGGTCACGGCGGGGTGCATGTGTTCACCTCCAAACTAAGCTGACAAAGTGCGACATGTGGTGAGGGTGGATATCTGAGGTTAAGAGTTTGATACGTTAAGCATCAATCACATATAGCAAAAATAGCTAAGATTATTCTCCCCTTCAAGATAGCAAAAGTGTGTGCCAACATCCTCCCCTTCAAGATGGCGAAAGTGTCCAACATCTTCATCTAAAATATAAGATTACTAGTATCACAATCTTAGTTGTTTTTTTGTCCATTTCATCTACATTGTAATGCTGAAGATATTGTGTACAGCACTGGACAATTTCGATAGAGGGTATTGATATATCTGTATCAGTGTTCGCCACTTGGAAACTGAAGAAAGAGTTTTTTAAAGATAATTCATAAGAATTCATGTGATGTATTCCCCTACTGCTCTGACACCCTTTCATCCATTCTCATGACTACAAAAGACAATGTCAGACCTGAGCTGCTCCTCATATTGTGCCCTCTGTCGCCTGAGCGCCACCAACAGTGGGTCATCAGCGAATTCCTCTCCGTCAGATGACTCCAGGCCACCGTCTGGGAGAACGGGAAATATCAGAGTTCACGGCTGTCTCTGGTGCACACATGTACGTGCCCATATGGTACACAGGGGACCTACATGTATGCCGACAGCTTCAGAGGCTACTGTAACTTCAGTGGTTTATTCCATAGTATGAGAGTTTTTGCTGTGTTTTTTTCTGAAACAATGCTGCAGTACAGTAGTAGTAAATTGACTTTCATAAATTTGCGGACTATCAAGATGTTGACTGTCATCAATTTGCGCTGGAGTGATCACCGTGCAAACTGCAAGACTAAAAGTATCATAAACGTTTGAAGATTTACAGTATATGATGACTTCACCATGGATGTGACAACTAATCACTTGTGACACAAGGAAAGTTAAGAAATATTTGTACGTAGTAGGGGGTCACAAATGATGCATTGGAGTCTTCCACAACTTTGACACTAATTTTTATACAGTCTAGTCTGGTAAATTTGCTGGCCAGATGCCAACTGAAGTTTTATTGGTCCTTCATAGTTAATTTTTTTCTCTTTTCAGTTCATGATTTCTTGTACTTAATAAAAGGGACAATTTCTAGTTTTGCAGAATTCATACTGAACGGAAAACTTTTCTCACTTAATGTCCCTTCTTGCTCTTTCTTATTTCTACATGATGATAAAGGTAAAGTTAGTCCAGTATCCTTTTTGAGGCCATGGGTGCAATGGGTTGTTATCCTCTGTATCTAGGGCATGGTATCCTTCTACCACATTTTACCTTGGGGCCCCTACAGCTGAAGGTCAAGTACCCAAATTTACACCTGGGTGGAGTGAGGAAAGTCATGTACTAGTAAAGAGGATGCAATGTCTAGCCAGGAATGCCAAAAGTCAACTGTCTGCTGCCATAGCCACTTGGCACCACACCATTCTGAATCAACCTAAATTTACCTAGCTTGTAAAAACTTTGGACGCAATGCCCTTACCATGTACAGCAATGCCCCGTGGCTGCAGTGGGAGTTGTCTGCTGGGATCCTCAAGATATACAGGAACAGGGTCAGGAGGGGTGCTGGGAAGGCTGTCCACACTGGACTGGGGTGTACCAGGTGGGGTAGTGAACAACCTCTGCGAAATTACCTGAGTTTTGCAAATGGCATAACATTATAAACTTTTACTTGACATGGTTTTGATAATGGTGAAAAAGTGAGTAAGCAAAATCTGAAAACACATACATGTAGCAAAGAAAACTGTACAGAATTGCCCATATTGGAACAGTGGTAACCAATCTGATGTGTAAACCATACCCACCTGTCCAATGGCACTCCTTACAGGTGATTGAGCGACCTTGGGGCTACTGTGTCTCGGTGGTGCTGATCTCCCCTGCTTTGGTTCTGCTTTCTTCCTCTCCCTGGACTCATGGCTTCTGTGCCCAAATTTTCTCTCCCCTCTCCTCTCCAATTTGTCTATGGACTCTTGTCTTCTTTCTGGTCTGTATTTTTCTTTGTTGCCTTTCTGTTCCCTGTCAGTTTCTCTATAACTTCTCTGTTTCTTTCTCTCATTTTTATGATCAAAATAAACCTCAGAATCTTCTGCTGATATCTCATCAAGGCTGCCTGATTCCTCTGAGTTCTTTTCTCTTTGTCTCCTTGTTCTTCTGTCTTCGTCTGATTCTGTTCTTGTTCCTGAGGTGGACGTTTCCTCCTGATACAACTCTCTCCTCCTCTCCCTGCTTCTGCCTCTCTCAGGTGACTTCCTTTGTGTCTTAAAGTCTTTAGAAGGCTTATGATCGTGCACCTCAGGATGTGGACATGGTATGATGTCACATTCCAGATGCATGTGGGGGATGATATCATCACTTTCTGTGACTGGCTGCTTGGAAACACCTCGGAGACTTGGGCTTGCAATGGGCACTGTGTCAGCTAATCTCCTTGGAGGAGACCAATCTTGTTTTCTAGTGTTAACTTCAGCGGGAGTTGCCTCTTCTTGAGAAGGCACTACGGAATGCTTTGGCACCTCTGTCTGGGTCGATTGTTCTGTTGCAAGCTGGGAAGATATTGGTGCATAATGGAAAGGCACTGGTGCATCATGGGAAGACCTAGGTGCTGCTTCCTGGATGTGCTCGGGTGGCAATACATCAATCCCAGTGGACTTTGCCAGTCTTTGTCTGAAGGCACTGAGTGGAGTTGTCTGATCCCCATCCTAGAGATTCATGAAAGAAATGAAAGTGGAAGATCTCAGATAGGGCACTTGCTAGGCATGAAGAAAGTCATGTCAGGCTCCATGTGTACACATTGGAGTTTCCTTAGAAGATATTTCTTTCATTGTTCTCCAATAAAAACCTGTACATGTGCACAGGACAACAGGAAAGGTTACTGCTACAATAGGTCGCCCAATTAGTCTGAAAGCTTTAAAAGGATATCTTTGGCAATTAGATAGCCTGCGTCCTCTTGATCTCTGAGGCTAGCAAAGGTCTCAAACAATATAAACAAAATCAAACAAAAACATTCCAAGTTATATACTTTAAAGTTTGAACTAAGCACATGCTGTGGTCCTTCTTTAGAACGGTGCCTTGGTTCGAACCCAGTCTTGATTCTATCATGTACATGAAAACTACCTGTACAGAGCTGAGTCTGACAGGTGGAGATGCCCCTGTCCATGGACCAGCTGCAGGCTGTTTCCTCGCCTCCTCCATCCTCCTGCGCAGCCTCCACTGGTACAGGATGTCGTCTCCATGGTGACGGGATGAAGGAGGGTGAGGCTGCACATTGATTGGTGGAGCTTCCTCCGGCACATTTTCCTTATCTGAACAGAAAGGTCAAATGATCAACTACTTTTGAAACAGCATATATCTTGCTTTTTGTAAAAGTAAGATATGTTCTGAACTGAAATACCAAACAAACACAACATCCTTGTGTCTATTTATACCTTTGATAATTGCAACTGTAGAGAATTCTATACAAAATCAATATACCATAAAACCTTGGTCCAAATGCAGGCCGATAGGCCGGCTCATCCAGGCTTGTTGGGACAGATGAAGTTGAGGTATGACCAAGTCCATCTGAGCTGACTGCTGGCTCACTAAGGGCACTGGAACTACATTTACATGTTCAGCCATAGTTAGCAATTGTGATATTGTTGTAAGTAAGCATACTGCATCAATGAAGGTTAGACATCCAGGTAATAAGACATACCAAAAAGCAGTTAATCAAACAACTGAATATGATTTTGGAAATGCTCAGATGTTTCAGATAACATCCATGATCTTTCGTCAGTGACACTGTCAGTCTGAGCATACATGTACTGCAACATGGCAACAGCTGAAATTATCATATTCATGGATCAAACAACAACTGAGATTTCTGTACCTCTGTTCAATCAGCCTGTCTGCCTTCTCCTGTAGAGCTCTGGTCTCTTTCTCAATAGGGGACAGCAGGATGGATGTAGGGGTGGAAGTCTGTGGAAGGAATTCATTGGAAACTGTAGTTCAAAAGTATAGGATAATTGTACACTTAATCTTGGTTCAACTTTTTTTTTACCATTCATATTTTCCACAATTTCCTTGTGCACACAAGGTGTACACAAAATGCACTATTTGGGCTATCAGGTAATGAGGCCACATCACCGTTACCGATGTTATTAACCAGTCATATTCAAATCCGAACCAGAACAAGAAGTTCACAGTATTGGTAAATTGAAATTTGAATATAACTATAAGTTTAATCAAGGAGGATAAAAAAGATCCTCCTTGGTTTAATTGCTTAGTTTCTGTACCACTATCTTTACGTATGCAAATTCCCATTACTTATTTGATTTCACTTATGATTTGGAGTTATATTAGGATTAACATTGTACAATTGATTTGCCTTATCTTGTCTTAGTTAAATTGCGTTATTCTTTGTCGATTCTCGCTAAGTTACCATTTATTTAATTTTATATTGTCATTGATTATTGTTATGTATGTACGGGGTTTCCCCCCAGGGATCTTTGAAAAATGCCGGCCAGGCGACATGTACCCCTGGATAAATAAATAAATAAACAAACAAAACAAACAAACAAAGCCTGACTAAAATCGCGCCCCTAGCGGCCGGTCCTACGATTGAGGGGGTCATTAACCCCAGCCAGCGAGAGATTGTGTAAACACAGGCTATCTTTATGTTAGTATCAATCAATTTTCTTCTGTAGTTCAAGTACTCTATGATGCTAGTTTTAAAATACCTCAACCAGCAAAGGAATGATTTTTACCAGAGGTTGTGTAGGAGTACTAGTAGATGGTGACTGTGACCTGTCCCTACTGACATGTCTTTGTGGACTTTCTCCCCTCCTAATCCTAGTCCTCCCCCTGTCCCTGAATGGCACAGTCCTGTCCTCTGTAGGTGTGGATGTACTGGTAGGTGTAGACGGGGAGGTGGCAGCTGACAGCCACCAGAAGTCACGCTCCGCTGCAGCCTTCTGTCGCTTCTCTCTCTCCTCTCTGCTCAGGGGCTGACCATGTCGAAACCTGTCTATATATCTGCAAAAGCAGAGATTCAGATATAACTTTGATTTCATGTTAAGAAACAGACTAATGTTAAGTATTCCTAGAGAACAATCCTCTCACTTTTCAACTGTGTTTGTGATAGAACAATGAACACACGTTTAAGTAATAGCAAAGCAACTGTACACAAAACTGTTGTAACAATCATGGGCAGAAATGTTGACACTCATACAATAGTCATAGTAAGTTGTACAATTTTACCTTCACTAAAGCCTTAAGGTAATATTTTTTACATGAATTTTTGTTTACTAATAAATTTTTGTTTACCATGTCTGTCCTAAGAGTGAGATTAGCATTAGAAGTTGTGAAGACCTTAGAAATGTATACAATATCTTAAAACAAAACTTGCCCTTCCTTTAATTCTAGCTAAAAGCCTGAGAATCTTACTTTGAAATGGTAGACTCTCCTTCTGTTTTCTTGTCCTCTGCTTTAGAAGGCACCTGTAGTCTCTCCATTCTTTCTCTCACTGACTCTAGGGTTGGCACCTGACGTGCCCGCTGATACGGCTGGGAAGATGAGTCACTATCTGGGGAGGGCTGCGACAGCTCTGGTGTCATCACTGATGACGGACGCTCGCTGGACGGCCAGGACTCATCAAACCGCGAGGAGTGCGGACTGGGGGTGTCGTGGGTGGGGACTGTAAACTGGGGAGCAGACCGGAGGAACGCTTCATCTGTGGCCGTCCGTACCGGGCGTTCTTCAGTACGCAGTCGGGATGGGCTCAGTGTTATCTAGAAACAAAAATGATTCAATGAATCCCCCCTACAATGTGTGGACTGTAAATCTTGAAATGTTCCATTTCTAATGGTGATTGTATGACCGCAATCATCCAAAGTCTGAAACAGTGAAAGTGTATTTTATACAACTGTATGGTGTCTACTACTGATTTGTTTGAACTGCAAACTCTTTAATAAAAGATGCAGGGAAAAAAATCACTTTTCCTCTTCTGCCACGAAAATAAATAGATTTAAAGAAAATTACACATATCAATCATATACACGTACTTTGCACAAAATTATGCTCAACTTACTTTCTTTTCTCGTTTTGACAGTTTCCTGGGTGCGGATGGGTGGTAGTGGGTTGGTCGGGCTGGAGGCTCGTAGAAAGGATCACCACGTCCAAAGACAGCACTGTAAAACCGTAAAAATTAATACAAAACTCCTTACGATTAGATTCAAACTATCTTACATTTTCAAACACTTCTAAAACGCGTCCACCACTACGATGGAAAGTTCTTCGAACATAAAACTTCAGGCATAAAATTATTTATACCTTGGAGTGTCCGAGGAAGACATCAATCCACCTTATCAGTCCAACGCTGAACTTAAACATGACACAAGTGTTGCCTGTGTTACTGCGATGCTTGTATGGTCACAATTATACCTGTCTAAATACAAGGGAAAGTCCTCAATCCTTGCCGAGAATTTGCCATTTTCAAGCGGACCGCCATTTTTCTTCTCACTGTGGAGGGGAAAGGTCACGTGACGTCATCGCTCCATCTCGTGCCCAGAGCACTTCTTTGTTGGACCTCCAAGAAGATATTGGGATGGACAATCGACAACTTTTTTTGTTTTTTGACCACCAAAGACATGTAAACCACTCAGAGGACTCTGTGATATAAACTAGCAATTCTTTGGTCAGGAAAGCCAAATACTGTTAATGCCTTTATAATGTCTCTGTATTTTTTTTATATTAAAGAATGATATCAACGTTTTGCTATTCTAGGATGTGGATTATTTATGGACTTGCTAATAATGCACTGAAAACAAAACAAATCTAACTACATTCTGTGCTTTTAAAACAAACTTTGCAATCATTGAATGTGTGTGTTTAAATACCTCATCTGCTTGCTGTTCAAGAATGTACCAAAGGTAAGCCTATCAGTTTTTACTAGTACTGCAAGAAAAGTAGAAATGTACATGTACCTTAGATGAATGTAATTCTGAAAAAGAACTGCTTAAGACATTGTCAGTGTTTATCATATTTTATTACTTTTGATAAATTAATAGATTCACTGCATAATCATACTGCCCATATGCATTCTGTACAGCATTAAAATCCTCTTTCACACTGCCAACAGCATTTAAAACAGCTCAACATATCCACCTAATAATTGTTTACCAGCAACAACACTCCTGTGCTGCATGGTACAACAATCAGCTGACATGTAGAGCTTGTGCAACATAGTAATAACCATGTTTACACAGGTTATGCAATATAAGCTTTCATCTGATATGTCACAAAAATTTACAAAAAGTGATGAATAAAAATATTTTCTGATGGCTGGCATGTAAAATACAATGCAGCACACGTGTATACATGTCTTTAAGAGAAAGAACGGTACACAAAGTTGACTATGTCATGATAAAGCCAACTCTATTGTATAAATGTACATTTGTACTTGGAGTATCATAATCTTGCACATAAACACTGGCATAGACGTCTTTTTGTAGTTTGTAACACAATTATTTTCTATAGACTATGAAATCAATGTAAAAAGGCACAAATAGCAGATCTACACTTTGTAAGTTGATTAAAACATGTTTGGCTTCCACAAACTAATTGAGTACAATACAAGAGACATTCTTTATGAATATGAAGATATTCTGGTCGACAGATGTATTGTCACTCTATTTTGTTGCCCAGCTTGAGGTGGAAGAACATAATATATATTTCTTGCAATTCAGATTGGTTAGCAAAATTGGGTCAAAAGTCCATTCAGCTTCCAAGCTAAGAGCCTAAAACTTTGTTGCAGCACATAGATAAAATGGTACATGTCTGTACATGCATTCAAGACTTGTCTGAGTAATATTATCATGTCCTATACAAATCTACACAAGGTTTTCCTTCTGCTTATAATCTACACTGAACTAGGTTGTGTTGGAAGGCTGTTTTGCCATTGTACTGGGGTCAGTAAAACAAAAACACTGCAACTTTTGCTATAGCAATGGTGTGGATGGATGGAGGAGATAGAATATTTACAAATACAACAGAACACATCTCAACTCATCCATACACTTCTGGTCAGAACTAATCTCAGTGTTATATGCCTGCCTTTTCTTTTGCAACAATTATTTATATGATTTATTTTGTTTTTGAGCCAGGGTTCCAGCCAGAATTTTATTTTAGCACAATTGTAATGCCATGGTAGCACCTATCCCACCTTTTGGGAGTGTAGAGGGTGAAGGGATTTTGAAAATGCAGGGAAAAAAGTTGGTATTCCAAGGCTATCCATTCACATCCAATTTTGAGGATCTTTTGATCAGTTTGAGAGCCATATCAACATTTTTCATGCGTGATCAGACATTGCTCGAGGGAAGTGGTACATGTACCACTATGCTGGTTGAAAACCAGAGTATTTGTTATCATTCAGGGTGCTGGTGTCAAAGCATGATGGCCCATTAGGCTAAAAACACACTTAGTGACTTATAATTAGTAGCTAGAATCCTGTGAACAGACCGCCTAGCCAGCCGCCTGCTGGGAGACTACAATGTAGCTCTGACTGGAGACACCCCTCTAACTGTGATAACTGAATCCTACATTTGTATATACTACAGTTTGGCTTGAGTGCTGAGAAGTTCCCGCATGTCCAGCAGGCTCTGGTGGAGGGAATCTGCCAGTTTGCTGGAATCAGTCGCAGGACTGCTGTTAAAGGCAGAGATGCAGAAGTTGAGGTGGTCCTCTCTGGGGTTGTAGCAGAACCCGTAACCGTCAGGGACAACAGGTCCAAAACACAGGAAGGAGTCATACTTGGAAGGAACCTGGAAAATGTCAGTCCAATATTAAAGACCTATTATAGATAATTCTTCTCATTCAATAACAATGACATTGTAACTTAGTATGCAGGTAACGATGTATGTAAAAGGAGAATTCCATTAAAGGTTGTGACACTAACAGAAACGTTTTAGACACCAACAGTCACTCAAACTGTGTGACGTGGTTCAAATCGTGATCAGTGGATGGAAAGACTTTCTGAATGTCTCTTCCCCTTGTATTCACCTACCAGTTAAGGTAACAGCCATATTTACTTCACCTTGTTATAGTTGATGTACATTGTTCCCTGATACTGTCTAAGAGATATTGTTGCATTAGCCCCCCTTACATAACTAGTACACATTTCAATAAAGATCCATTACATTCTACTTTCTGCTAGAGGCTGTGGCCCCTGAGTGATCAAATATCTAACAGACTGCTCAATGAATTTTAATACAAAATAACATACTTCTTCATGCTTTGTTTGTGTGCTTTGCTATATATATCTTTTAATTCATGCTTGAATATGGTACATCATTTTCCAACTATAAAATTAAGGGGCACTCAAAAATCCAATTTTGGTCACTCAACAGTCACTCAGCAACCAGTGTCCGGTGGAAAGCAGACCAAACACAACAGAATGTTTCAGTAAAACATAGTGAGGACAAACTGTACCTGACTGGTGGAGAGTTTGAAGTGTAAGGCCTGCTCATAAGCACTGTCCATGAACAGCTCAGGCACGTTCAGCCCTGCCTCGATAGCTGTCAGCTTCAGCCCCAGCAGATGCCTGTCAATGCCCTGTCCACTCACAGTCTACAAACAAAATGATACAATTTAGGACCACTAATCCACAGCATGCACTTCAAAAGTCAAGATGACAGAAACTAGGTGACTTTGATCTTAACTTCAACAATCAACTACAAACCTAGCATTATGAATATAAATGAGGAAAGATTCTCATTAAAAAGATTCTAGAAAACAGCATAGATACATACCTCTTGAGCATATTTCTTATGTCCCTCTATGGCTCTTCTAAGAAGGGCAACTTTCTCTCCAGGCTGAAAAGTAGCAAGAAATTATGGTTACTTCCATGTATCAGTATATGAAATATTGTTATTAATACTACTGTAACAGTAAAGGTAAAATAAGCTGTGAACAACACTCAAATATAAACAACTATCACAGCAGGAGTAAAGGCTGACTTACAGGAATTACACTGTCCTCCATAGCTTTACAGAACTCCAGTGACTCCACAGAAGCTGACCGGATGGTGTCTGTCCTGCCCAGGTGGAACATGCGTGTTGAGCCACTCTCGTACGTCGCACAGGGGACCTTGTAAAGCCTGGGTAAGGATGAAGTGTTTGATGATGTAAAATTGTTCATATTACTCTGCTAACAGACATAGGATGCTATGAAAGAGTCTATATATATATATAGCAAGTCTGACACCTATATAATTCAGTCTCTTTTAGATTTAAAGAACACTGATGCTAACATGAGCAGTACACCGAAAAGTAGGGTACGGCATACTGTGCAAGTTGACAAAGGAATATGACGTAAGTGCACTGTAAGGCACTGTTGCCAATAGATGGTCATTACTGAACAACCAACGGGTGACCAAAACTACAGTTGAATGTGTGACCCTTGACTTGGTGATTGGAAAATGCAAAAGTATGTTAAAAAGACAACAAAACCTTTAATAAATTTGTTCTTTGTCAGTCAAATCTGTTGAATGATCTGACAAATCTTTTATCAGTAATTACAGCCTCTAACAAAAGGGGGTGTTCTGCTTAAACAAGTACTTACTTGTAGTAGGCTAACTGCAAGGCAATCTGGATGTAGCTGTCTGGACTCATTTTCTGTGACTTTGGGAAGCCCTTTCCGTATTCTTGGAAGGTCACAGGTTTCATGTCCAAATCCTTCACTTGGCTGTACAGTAGGGCCAAAATCAAACAATACATCATTAGTAAAGCCTGATATTTTTTTAAAGTGACAACTAAATGGCATTCGCTTAAAATAAAGTCAATAAATGTATTTAAGAAACATAAATGTTCTTATGTAGAGGTGGTGACTTGTACAAGTTTGACTGTACTGCTGGTAAAGACGTAACACCATGGGTAGCCTCCTAATTATCATTGTCTTCCATACGATGTATCAATACATACACATCAAGGTTTCTCTTTGCAGTGTCAATGGCCTCCAGTATCTTGTCATTCACAGTGAAGGGTAGTCTCTCAGGCTCCTTAGGCTGCACTGTTGTCTCCTTTACTTCTGGAGCTTGGGAGCTGCAGGGAAGAAAAGAATCTTTATACATAAGAGACTATAGTTCTAATTTGAAAGTTCATCTGTGTTGGTAGAAGTCAAAATTAATCATACAGTACAGACTGAACTGTAATTTGGCCTCTTACTGCATTATTGGACAAAACAAAAGAGACAGAAACTCAAGCTCTTCACTACTCACCAGTAGTCCATCATGTGATCTAACAGTGAGATGATGGGTGGGCCTTCAGCAGGGGAATGTTCATATGTCAGTCCGATGGCTCCATCTGTCCCTACAGTAAACTGGGAAAGGGACACACATGATCATCATGTTGGAAAATATCTTTTTAAATTCATCTCTTGTACCCCCTCATTTTAACTACATTCATGAATATTCAGGAATTGAAATATTTAAGTTTTCAATAATTATTGTACAATCATGACATTGTACTTTAACAAAACACAATGTTGATGCAAAAAAAATGCAGACCAAAAAAAAAAATTGCACAAATCACTAACCTAAAAAAATATGCATCAACCTTCAACACACCCCATCCTTCTTGCCCATTCCCTATATAATGTCTATTAAACTGTGTAAAAAAATACCTGTAGTGTCTTGTCGAACCAGCGGTTGCCACTGTTCAGCTCACTTCCTCCCCCGTGCATGAGCTGGTGAGCCATACTGGCCTTACTGTCCTCACCCCGGGACACCTCCTGGTCCAGGCACAGCATGAAGATAGCCTTGTTGATGGCATCCAGGGAGGCTTTGTTCGTTTTGTCTGAAAACACAGAGAAAAAATATATTTCAACATATAGGAAGTGCATACTATTACAATGTAGTTACTATTTATTGTTATGCTGCTATACAATTTTGTTTACTTTAAGCCCCTAAACCATAGCCTCCTGACCTCAAAACCATGGTTGGGACTAAGTCGTCAGCAAAGTCATCTGTGGTGGGGGGTTAGCCGACAAGATTGCCTACTAGTATTTAAAAGCTGTCTGTATCAGCTGACTATATTTAAAAGTCAAAATCAGGAAAGCCATATTCTGCTTGGATGCAATTGAAGGAGCAAACAGGAGCTAGAATGAGATGAATTCTAGGCTACTCCCAGTACCAACATTGGTTGGGGAGTGGTCAGGAGCAAATTCATGGGAAGGTTCTGATTTAACATGAATTACAGACTTGTCAGGCTAAATTATAACCCTTTTGCACTAAACTAAACTGCCTTTTTTATTTGGGAAGGTCACAAGCCCATATGGAGTTCACAACCAATGTCTACTGGTACCCAGCACTGATTGGCATTCAGTCTCTTAATCTATCGCTCTGTGCAAGAGATAAACAGCCTGAGTGCCCCATTTTGTGGCAGGGCAACTTGCTTGACCGAGCTGAAGTGATTAGCGACTATAGTACAGCAGTCTGGTACCCAGGATAATCCTGAATGTGTGACAGGGACTTCAGGATGAAGATTGGAAAGCTTGAGACATACCTTTCTTCAGCAGCTTGTAGACCTTGCCCCATGTGTTCCTGTTCTCCGAGGTGAGGATGCCCACAGGTTCACTGGGGTACCTGGAGTAGTACACCACCTTCTGCAGCTGGGCATGGATCAGGTCCTGACTCAGGGGCTTCCAGTTCTCATCATACACGTCCAGGGAAAAGAACTGGGGAGGAAGGTACAGAGAGTTGTAAAGGTTGTACTTGTGTTGCTCACAAGATCCTTACAGAATAAAACATTGAACATCGAACAAATATAAATTGTAGCTGTTTGCAGAAAATCTAGTCATCTGAAATTATGATAAATGCCACACAAATTTATTTCCTTGGATCTTGAAGTTTGAACATTTCAAAGTGAAATATAGGGAGGAAAATGTGAATACAACAGTGACTGTATTCAGTCCATAAAACTGAGTGCATAAGCCTAGTCCTCAGTCTTTATTTTCATTATGTTTTTCACATCTTTTTGTAAGTCCAGAACCGACAAATTAAAATTACAGTGGTTTTCGATACACAGAGATTTCCCTGTGGCAATCCAAAATTGGTGTATGGTTAAGACATACATTGTGTACTCTGTGCAAACAAATCTAAGTCTCCAGCATTAAATCTACCAGACAGACCTTGTTGTTGTGTGCCACCACGATGTGCCTGGGCCTGACGTTGCTGCCAGGTCCGTACACCACCACCTGGTCCCGCCGCTCCCCCGGGATCCGACAGGCAGAGAACAGTTTGTAGTACTGGTCCATACACAGGAAGTTCTTCCCAAGCTTGTCGATGGGCACTGATTGGCTAGAAAAGTCAGAGACACAGATTATAAACTTTTGCACTAAAATTTTCTAGGTGAATTGTCTTTGCATGAAAAGTAACTCAGAATATTACTAATTGATAAGGAAGTGCATCTTAAGATACTGTACTTAATTTTTTGCACTAACACTAAACAAATTGGGAGCACTATCAATTTTAAGTCTACCTCTTAGCCAAAGAAGTATGCTACAGTTCAGGCCACCTATGCACAACATCATTACAATTACACTACTGCATGTAACCTCCCCTTGCTTTATCTATTGTGCGATTGCTTTCTGTGTTTTGATGTTGTTAATGTTATAATGTTGTACTGTGTTTGTTATTGTTGAATGTTATGCAACTGTTCCCAAGGCCTACCTGAAATTCAGGTCAGTGACCTGAGTTGTAATGTTCTTGTTAAACAAATACAGTGTGTGTAAAGTAAAGTTAAGTGGAAGCTACATGTATTTATAATATGTGAGATCAGTTACTTACTTGTCTATTTGCACTTTGTAATCCAAGAGACCAGTAACCATCTTAGCAGCAAACCTGCACGTATAAGGGTAGATGAAAGTCCACATGTCAACACTGAACAAATCTACATAAATCAGAAGCAACTAAATATCAAATATAACAGAACAGTCCTGTGCCATTTGCATAAGATAATACATGTATCACAAACATATATGACTTTAGGGGTCATGAGACAGTGTCTAACAATTGAAAGCTTGAGGGGACATTTTCCTGTGGTGCAACATGAACCTTTATTCTTGTGACGTAACTGCCGAGCTTCATTTTTCTCTATTTCCTTGACATGATGTCCCATGTATGTATAGACTTACTTCAGCTGTTCCTCCTGACCGTTGAAGTTCTGAGGTGGGCACACGACACCAGGGCTCACGTGCATCACAACAGGCATGCGGAAGTCCAAGTACGCTGTGTGGAGCCACCAGTCAGCCAGCTAAGTAAAGAACAATTAAAGGAAAAAACACATTACATAAAAATTATAAATAAAGCATTACAGTCAATGTCACAAAAACATATACTCTCTGTTTTTCAAATTTTTTTAAAAATAGCTGTAGAATAGGATATTTGAAATCTTACAATTAGAGTAACAAAATAACAACTCACCCAACTTTGTCTTTCCAATGCCCTCATCTGAAGTTTGGCCTGAAGACTTTCTCCAAGTCCACCTGCTTTGCCAAACTCCTCTACTAACTGGAACACAGAAAAGTACACATAAATAACTGTATGTATATTGTAAATATAACAAAGTTGTTCTGGCGGCTCTTTTTCCATTGAAGAGAATCACCAGTCCTACAATGTAACCATACATGATAAGTGTAATATCAATTTAAATGGACTTTGGGTGTCAATAAAATATCCAAATTAACAGTTCAGAAACCTCCAGTTCAAACAATGGTAGCATGGACATTAAAAGTTCAACCAATAATATCAAATATTTGCATTTTTTTTGTATTTCTTTATTTTGTATTTGGATGTTTTAATGGCGATTGATGGCGCTGTTGCCAACTACTAGTAGGGGTCTATAAGAACCTGCACTGTGTGACAGTGCTCACCTTTGTTGTATGTTGGAACTCGTCATCATCTAACAGTGGCCGCACAGCGCTGAGGTACTTCTGTAGTGTCTGTGACAGGGCGGGGACAGGCAGGCGGGGCAGGTTGGCCTGGTGAGCCAGCATCCTCCCCGGCGGCAGGATCGCCCCACGGAAGAACTCCGGCGCCTTCCATGGCTGCTGTTTGGCACCAAGTGTCTTCACCTGGAGATACAACACAATGCAAAGTTACTGTCACTAAACTTGGTTTTTTCAAGTTTGGATCCGTTTGACATAGCTATCGCATGTTCCCTGTGTTCATTTATACAGTGAGTACTTTGAAAAAAGGTAGCATCCACCAGACCTTCCTACCAGGGTACAAGGCTCGTAGAATTCTGAAAAAATTGGAAAATTGGCCAGAAGTCAGTCCATACTAAAGTTAATGTTCCACCTCCTGCCCTGCTGGCCAACTTTGGACTGGTAGCAAAACTGGCAAATTATTCTCTGTATGACAGCCAGCACACCAGCTGCTGCCGCGCCGCATGCCTGCAAAGCTGGTGTGTTACGCCGAACGGCGGTTATACCGGCTATATAGATACAGATACAGATACAGCACGGTCAGAGTGGTTGAGGCTAGAAAAAATGGGTAAACAAACGCTGAATGCAGTCAGTTTTGCACAAGTTACCAGCTGTACATAAAGATCACCTGTCAATGTAACCTGGGGATCCCTTAGTTTTGATCACTTTTCCCATGCATTGATACTTAATGTTGCAAGCTTTAAGAATCCTGTCACCTATCAACTAAGACCATTTGGTCTCCTGAGTGGTCAGACAAATGTATACTAACTTGTTCGACAGGTGGACTACTACTAGCTATATAGCACACAATAGCACAGGGACAAAAACAATAATATTCAGCTCAGCAATTAAGCTTTTAGTCCGTCTGCACAGAAGGTAAATGAGCAGTGAATAAAATTGGATGCTTGACAGTTGATGCAGAAAAATGTCTGCATCCACTGAGTAACTTAAGTACCCTTTCACTGATGGTTTCCAAGGATACAAACTGACATTTGACTTTATGAAAAACAGGCAAGTGCTCTACAAACCTACATGTATGTGTCACAAATATCTGCAAGGTATAAGGAAATTCTGATTTCTGCAAAACCTACTAGGTCCACAAAAAGCTGCATGAAGCTATACTTTGGTCTGATCCGAACAGTCTGATTCGAAAAAATTCTCACCTGCAAAATATCTTAGTCTTGGTCCAAATACCTGAGCATGCATGGCTTGTAATATGATGTACCATACATCAAAGATACTTGCAAAAATAAATATTACAAAATGAATTCTTTTGGAAAAAAATATACGTAGCTATAGACTAAGATCAACCTGATGACCTACAGCAGTAACCACCCTTAGCACACAACATACCTCAAATGTCTCATCATCACTGCGTATTCTGTCAAGAGAACCATCATTCAACGGTGCCACTTTGTTCTTCTTAGTGATGTGTAACATGGGAAAACAGCAGTGCAGGCTGCCATTCATTGTATCTCAAATAAAGCTGTATGAGCTAATCTTCTTCTCTCAAAGATTTTAGTCCGTCAGATCCAGAAATCTGCTTTCAAGTTACTGCCCGGTTCAGCTGTCCAGGTTTAATGATTTGGAAACAAAACATCAGCACATGCCCCAAATGTCCAGTCATATGATGTACAATTTAAGCCAGGGGATCCTCGCTGCCGGTCACACTCCTGACGTCAACCCACATTTACACTCCCATATTCGTAGACGGCTTGTCCAGAAACTGGGCTGCTAGTGACGCATATCCCTTCTGGCAACATCAAAACTCAGGTCTGGAACACAGCGATGGTCTATCCTTTCATTAGGATTGTGTCTACATTGCTCTGAATGTAATCACTGAGTAAGTACTTTTACCCTTTAGCTAGGTCCGACCCTAAGATATTTTTGTAACAGCTCTTCCTCATGGTGCAGGGATCACAAGGGCTCAGTTGTAGAATTCAAAGACTTTTTCCAGGCATCCATAACTGTCATGGTCCATAAAGCACTTGTAACTTAGTTTGTTCTCTTAACCTGACTTCTCCCTTCAAGAATGGAGGTCCGACACTTCAATAACGTCATAAGCAGATTGCTCCAACAGTCCAGGCCTGATTGCACCTGGTTGACAGATGATAGCCAAACGTATTAATGTATAAAGTTCTCTTCCTCCATGCCGTAAGCCATTGAGAAAGCAGGTCTTGACCTGCTACCTGTCCAAACTTCCCCCAAACAAGGACCAAACACAACAAGCATTCAACGAGGTGCAATGTCGCGTAATTGCAGTCTTCACACCTTTGTTGAGCAAACCTTTCCCTAAACTTGGTCTGGCAGTGCTGGCAGCGTCAATTCGTCAACAAGACATACTGTTGTGCTGCAAGCTAAAACATGTCCACCTTGCCCCAACATAGATAAAGCTATATATTATGTTGTGATCACATCGCGATTGTCTGGGGTTCTTTCCCATCTAATTTTGGAGAGGTGACCTGGTCCTAGCAAAATGGCATTCATATGCTAAATAGCAGACAAAAGACAGGTGCACAGTTACTGTAACCAGACGCAAGCCTGGCCACAATGTTACAACCTCACACAATAAACACACACCTTTGTATACATTTGTGAATTGTTGGGGTCATATGTCATTCTACATTTGTATACCTGAGTGGGGGGGGGGCACTCAGCGATCAGGAGATAAGGTGCTTGTGACAAGATGGCAGCAGTCCAGGATTTAAGTGCTTTCTTAGCTGAAAAATATTTTTTTAAATGCCTGCAACCTAATTATAATAGGAGTGTGTGAAAACTGACAAGATTATCAATATCAATACTGAACATGAACAAATTGCCTGCCTGGTAGTGGAAATTCATATTGACCATTATCATAATACATGTGTGTATACTGTTATTACCCTCTTCATGACTTTAGGAACAGCTCTTGAACTCCAAAGATCACAGCAATGTCTTGAGGTTGATTCAAAGCGTTACACCAACCTCAAGACATTGCTGTATATATGTAAGAGTTTGTTGCTACAACTCACCATATTATCAACCCAATGCTGGAACTCCTAGCAGTAACAACTCAGCAAGTCTGCAGGACTGTGCAAACAGGATCTGAAAGGCTGCTGCACACGTGGCACTAGTCTATGGTTGATTATTGATCCTGAACCAAACAGCCTGCCTCCCATGTACGTAAGATTCTCCCACTGAATGTGATTATGTCTGAATATGTCAATATATACATGTACAGCCAGCCTGTTGAACCAAGCTAGGGGAAGGGAAAGTCGTTTAAAGTTGGGTCCAGACCATCCAGAGTACATGTGATGTTATCTATATAATACACCTAAACAGGATCCTGGTGTTTGCACAGCTATTAATCAGATGCTCTAGTACCATGGCAGGCGATGTGACATCTACATGTACATGTAATTGTAAGTGACGAAATTCAAAGCAGACCTCCCGTATGTCATGCTCTGTTTACAGTCAAGGGCTGACAGTTGATGTACGAATAAGAAGTGAATATTGCAGGGTTGGACAAGTTTTCTAAAATTCACTTGTCCTATTGTACACAAAAAAATTTAGTTGCCCGAACCAACTTTTCGCTTGCCCAAAATTTAAATGACCTTTCTATGTATTTCACTACCAGCAATGGAATTCTTCTTATTGGCTCTATCTTTCTATGTCGACCAATGCTTGATGTCATGAATGTGAAAGGTATACGTACAAGTATATCAAAATCTCACTTAATGGAAAAAATCTTACTTGCCCGATCGGGCAAGTGGGGGTAGGACATGCACTTGCCCAATTAGCACTTTCACTTGCCCGGGATAATCGGGCTAGTGGACTTGTCCAACCCTGTATTGTACTTCATTATTCAGGTTATAAATATACTTCTGCTTATACAATGTATATCTGTATAATTCATACAATATGATATTGAAATTATTAATGTCTGATCAAGTAGGTTAAAGGCAAACTGATCACTTTGGCCAATATCTATCCAAAAAAAATCCCCACCTGCTGACCCCTTTAAATTTCACGACATTACCAGAAGAAATTAAACATTTTTGCTAGGCTTATACCATAGTTATAGAATATTAAAGCATTCCAGGACAGAACATAGGTTTGCAGTATATGATGATGAGCTTGTACTTTTTAAGTTGTAGTGAGAGGTCAATTACTGCAGACAAATTGCACTGCACAATTAGCAGGAGCTAATAGCCTGTGTTTACACAATCTCTCGCTGGCTGGGGTTAATGACCCTGAGGGCGGCGGCAATACTATAGGGCCGGCCGCTAGGAGCGCGATTTTAGTCAGGCTAGCAGGAGCTGTCTTTCAGTAAAAAGACATAAATTGTGACAGGTGTTCTAATTCAATTATATAATATTCTAAAAAGACAATGGGGCATACCAATGGACAACAGCAGGGGCCATGGGGTCACTGTCCTAAAGGACATGTCAGGCCATCTTTAATACAACATAAACTCATCAAGGTCTTCTGCAATCATCCCCAATATTTAAGAGATTTGAAACAAATATTTGACCTGTCAAGCAAGACTGAATGATGATTTTTAATACAGCATTCTTCTGAATCCACTTCAATTGCAAAAGAAGGCACACAAATTGCCTATGGAGAAGCTGGTCGTACAATTGTAATTTGATCAGCAAATTATTTTGGTTGAAGCAGTGAAATTTCAGTTCTGTGCTTTGACTATGGATGGTACAAATGTAAGTCAGTCATATAACCCTAGCTCCAAAAATGTTTGAGTAGAAAAATCTTAGCATATCTAAATATGGGCCCTAGTCCTACTGGCCCGGATATGCCCCCCTTCCCCTAAATTAAAAATGATATATTTCACAGCGTCCTTAGAAGCCCTAAAGTTGCTAAATAATTTGTCATAACTTGCAGTATACCGTTCCTCTCACTGTCCTTGGTGTGTCCTATTTGGGAATGCAAGAAATTTAGCGATCAGTGGAAGGAAATGTTAGGTTACTTTGCAAAAACTGCGAGCTCAAAAACCACCTACCATCGCCCTGGCCGTCCTGGAAAGCATTGCTGGCGTGTATGTGTTCCTAAGCTCCTGGTAAATACGGTGCAAAGTTCAGGAAGTAAGCCGGGATAGGTGGGCGCCCGTGCGGTCAGCTGGAGATCACCTCGGCTTCGTCTCGGAGAGCTCGCTGTAATCCGGGTGAGCTGAATTTTTAGTGGGGGTTTCTGTATAAAATTTGAATATGTTTAAACCGAAAAAATAGTAAACTAAGCAAAAACTTCAGATTATTGATGCAATAGATATAATTTATATCAACTGATCAGCAATACTTCAGTTTTATTATTTTCAAAATCAGAACAAATATGTATTTGTTAAAAAATTTACCCTTTCTACAGTCCACTCGTCCAAATGGTAAGGCATTCGCGAAGCTCTGGCCTTCGATCTCGTCCCCAGGTCATCCAGTGACGACGCTGGGAACTTGCTTCCAACATGGCGACGGCCGGGTGTTTGCAGCGCGTGTTGGACGAAAGCGAGCTTTCTGCTCTTCCCCAGGCCGTTGTTGAGAAGCTCGAGGGACACTTGAAGAATTATGACGTTAGTATGGATAGCATGCAGGCCGACTGTGAGCAGATCAAGGCTAGTTTGGGTGAGTTTGGCCCCACTTTCGCATGCGCCCCCCTCCCCACCACTTTGTTGCTCCCGCGCGCGCAAAAGTTGGACTGACGTAAAACGTTTGCCAATATTCTGGCTTATGTACTGATTAGAAGACTACAAAGTCAAACATGGTTATCTCGAGTAGTTACTTATGTATCTTAACGAGCCAAATACATTAAAACTTTCTCATAGTTTTTGAGATGTAGAGGAAAGGACGACCATCACGCTACCCACGAAAAAAATTACTACATGTAGTAGTTTTTTTTAATCAAAATAGATCTTTCACTTTCACTTTTTATACGTCAACAGAAATTGATTAGATATATACTCTGCTTAAACGAATATGTCATTTCCTCTTGTCAAAGTAACATGGGCTACATGTACTTGCTTATGTTATGAATGAAAATTCACTACATCATATCGTTAAATAATACACAAAATCAAGTATCATATTTTCAGCATCAGTGATTAACACCTATTTACATAGCATCTATGGCATCTTGGCCAGGATACCCCGTAATGGGTTTTGGCCAGTATTGATATAGATAGATAGATCTTATACTATAGTCTGCTTAAATTTGCTCTCCAGAGGAGAAAACCCAGCTCCTTGAGACGGAGGTGTCCACATGTCTGGATGTGCAGCAGCAGCTACATGATCTAGGTGTGTATTCTAGTCTCTCATTCACATACAGGGCTTTTGTCAGTCAATCTCAAGAAAAGTCGTCATCTTTCAATTCACTATGTACTACACAATATGCATTACCATTACCATTACCAATATACGCTGACAAAATCCGACCTCTTCACCCCCCCCCTCCATATTTTTTTTTTTGGAACGGCCCATTGAATCAGGTCATGCTTGACTAAAGACCTGTTAATGGGATGTTCCACAAGATTGTTTAGAATATTGTTTTAAAATCCAAGAATCAACAGATGAAATGTGATGTGGACTGAGTCTGAGGTGTGAAGACTAATATCTTCTGCCCCATCTCCCTTCCATACAGAGGAGAAGCATGGTGAAGTGGAGAGACAACTCAAAGAATTCAAAGAGTCTGCTGGTGAAAATGAAGCCAAACAAGTAAGGGTTCAAATCTTTCTGTCTGCAGACTTATAACTGAAGAAAATTCCTAGCCAACTTTGTATCACATACATGATATACATGCACAATTTTTTAAAGCATATCAAGTGCTTAGGCCTAGGAAAAGATTTTGTTTCCTGTCTCCCTACAGTAGTACCTACCCTAGAAAACCTGCTGACCCTAGACTTTTTTGGGTGGGCAGTGAAGTCACATAGTTAGAATTTTTATTGAAGTAAAATACTGCTTGTCCTACTAGTATTCAAGGAGGTTAAAAAGTCCCATTTAAATTAAAAGGATAAATGTATCTATTATGCACAAAGCTAAAGTTTGACAAGTGTCCTTGTGCATTTCAGTTTGCTTTGTTGAACTCTATTGTAATGTGAATCACTAGAGTTTGGGCCAAATCGCAATAAAAAAAGATAATCCCTACCTACGAATTTTTTCAGGACTGACACAGGAAACACAACATTTTTTCCCAGGCCTTATGTGATTGGATTGACCCAGTTAGTTTGTGATTTGAAGACCTTGTAAAGTTTTCATTTTGGCCCTTTGCTGTTGGTATCCACAGAACCAGCTTGAGCGCACCATCAGGTCTCTGGAGGAGGAGAAACAGGACATGCACCGGATGGTGGAGAAAAAGGCATCAGAAATTGACAGACTGAATGGTAAAATGTTTTGACAGTTTCACTCTACTTGACAACATACAGTATGTGTTATAGTGGATGTAAGGGTTGGCCGTGGATTTCAGTTCAGTTGTACATGTATGTTTGGTTCCTGCAATGGTTTTGTGTGCCTCAGAAGAATCGTTTTGAACTGTATCAGTATAGCCTGTATAACTGCCCTTTCGTGTAACATATTGCAAGTTGCATGACAGTTATCTAGTTATACATATCTTACACACACCAAGAAAGTTGTTTGGCCCAAATTCCCCCTACTTGGTAGCAATGAGTTCCACACTAAGTTCAATAAAAAACAAACATTTCAATCAGGGGTTGATGATACTGGCTCAGCAAGCCATGACTACTTTTCCTATTTTTATACTGTTTAAGGTAGATAGTGTTTTCCTGTGCACATATGTATGTGATTGAACCATGTAACGTTACACAATAGACTGTAGCTGAAATTTAACCAGGTTGTGCTTTCTGCTGATATGAGCGTAGATACATGAATATGTGTATTGAAAAGAACATCCTCCTTCTAAAAACCCCAGATGAGTGGAAGTCCATGTCTGAGCAGCTAGCGGAGGCTAACTCCACCAGGCTGGAGGCCAAGGTCAAACTGGACCAGATTGAGAGCCAGGAGCTCACCATCAAGGTCAGTGGAATGAAGCTAGCAGTGAATTGGCATTGCTTTTTTCAGTGATAAACTGAAACATTGAAGTAGAGACAGATGGCTGTATTCCTAAATACATGATATACCCTCTTGCTTCTGTGCATTTATGGACAATTCAAATGTTGCAAATACCATATCTAAGTTTGACATGTTGATGATGACAATGCATACCATGTATTATCATTTTAAGTCCAGCCACTATTCAAACCAAAAGACAGTGATATTGGTTTTCTGTACTTGAAAAATTTGGATGTGAAAACCTTGCATGTGAAAAGTTTGTGAATAGGTTAATTTAAATAAATTCACATGCTAGAAATTTACATGTGAAAACCTTGCATGTGAAAAATTTGTGAATAGGTTAATTAACATAAATTCACATGCTAAAAATTTGCATGTGAAAAGTTTTGAACAGGTTAATTTGCACAAAAACACTTCCAGGCATTTTGCACATGAAGCCCAAACATTTCAAAATCATTTTAAATTTGTCTAAGACACATGGAAATGTTAGTAGTACTAGCTTTGGTATAAAGATGTAAAATGTAACAACTTGAATTTTGAAATTCCATGGGAATCAGCTGATTTGCATACCTTATATCCAGGTTTTTCACATGCAAGTTATTAACGTACACATTTCCATGCTTAAACCCCTCCTTCCTACACAGCTTGGTTCAATATTTTCCATGTCTGAATTTCAGTACAAGGAGAAGCGTCTAGAGCAGGAGAAAGAACTGTTAACCAACCAGAACCAGTGGCTGAATGCTGAACTGGAGAAGAAAACACAGGAACTTTTGAACCTAAGAAAAGAGAAGGTATGGTTTTGATGTCTTACTCTTACCTTGAATAAATCACTGACTGTCACATCGTGTTATTAGTATAAGCTATAGATGTATATATGAAAAGCCATGTCATGAAAATTTTATGGATGACATCCTCTGCAGACTCCAAATCTTAGCTTCCTTTTTAGCTTGCTAGGATTGGCAGTGCTTTGGTTTGGAAGGGGTGTGGGGGGGGGGGGGGGCAGTCATTTGGGATTTTCAACATAACAGGGGCAGCTTCTGTTGCTGGGAAGTTTGTATTTATCAGCAAATGCTGGTAGGTCCAGCCTGGAGACAGAATTCTGAGCCTCAGCCATCATTGTTCCATATTACCTTATCGATATGTCGCCCTAGAAGGCCCTGTTTTATGCGCACATAATCATGACTGTGTCTGTCCCAGTCCACAGAGATCCTGAACCTGAAGACCCAGCTGGACAGTAAGACTGAGGAGGCCAGCCACCTGCTGGGTACTGTGGAGGGGCTGAAGAGCACCACCACTGAGCAGGCCAGCAGGATCGAGACTCTCATACAGAAACTCAAGGATGTAAGATGTACTCCATGTATCTGTATCTGTATCTGTATCTATATAGCCGGTATAACCGCCCTTCGGCGTAACACACCAGCTTTGAATGTACTGTAAATTCATTCTCATGGGAACCTAAATTTGCTCTAAGAGGGGAAAGGATGTTTTCATGTTGCTTAAAGTTACCAGGTGGAACAATCCTGTAGAAATTGTACAAAACAAAACTTTGTGGTATCATGTTTTAAGACGCCATTGGGAAAATGCCAAAAATATAGTACTGCAAGTGTTTCAAAGTTGTCAGTAATTCAAGGGTTTCTCAGGTAATTTGATTGTTGTAAATGCTGTCTTTGGTAGAAACTAATGCGTCTATTTTGTAATGTAATGTAATGTAAGCTATTTTTGTCAGATGGTGACACATGTTTAAGACAGTATTTTAAAATTCATTATGTATTTTATTAACATTTCCTGTTTGTTTTCCCAGTCACATGATGCCCAGTCCATTGCTGATGAACAGTTCAGAAATGAGCTCCACTCCCAGAAGAAGCTGGCCTCACTCTACCAGGTGACATCTTCATCACAGTAATCATAAAGATAATCACTGTTTCAATCATCTAAAAAGTGATTGTGTATTCTAGTGAACACTCTTGGTACAAACATTGCATGTCACAAATGTAGTTTGCACATGCATGAAATATTTTACTGGTAGATGCAACTGGAGTCTCTGTAGGATGTTTTCAGGAAAAAACCTTTAGATCTAAGAGGGTGTTAACAGACAGATAACAGAAATCTATCTTGCTCCTGTATCTCACAGTGTGCTTCAGAGGAGGCAGAAACCAAGGCTGCTGAACTGACCACAGCTGTACAGGAACTACAGAAGCTCCTTAAACAGGCAACCTCAAGTGAGTACTTTGTCCCTCAAAAGAAGCTTTGAACTTTCTTCAAATGCACTAAATTGATCAATTTGACATACATTTGCAATTTGTTATGAGGACAGTCATGTATCAAACTTATACTTCGGTTAATATCTTTAGACTTTTATGTTATTTACTGTATTTCTTAAAGGCTTTCAAGCAAGCTTGAAGTCTATGTTTTCTATGCTTTTTGGGAGCATTGTTTACATTCGTATGTGATACTATGTCATGTCTTTTCTCTGCAGCACAAGAAGAACTGGAAGAAAAACTTGCCAAGACTGAAGATGAGCTCAGAAAAAGGGTAACAGAATCAGGTGGGTGTTGAATTAGTTCCATATGATTTCTATGGTTTTTTTAAATGATAACAGATAGAGACAAGTTACCATTTTTAATGTCTTGTTCTTCACTTTCAGATGAGAAAATCAGCAGTTTGGAGGAAGAGTTGAAGAATGCTAATGACCTACTGATGGTAGCTAGAAAAAGAGGTAGGTACAAAAATGTCAACTGTTTAGTCCTTCTTTTCTCTAGATGGTGATTGCCAAGTGACAGTCAAGTGATCGAAATTGGGATATGATGCATGATGTTAAAGTATGTATTAAATGAGAAAAATAAAAGATTAATTCTTTGTTATTGAAGTTTGTTAAGGGACCTGTCAAATCATTGGTTGCTCTGCAGTCACAGCCTGTAATGGAAAGGGAATGATAACACTTAACAACTTTCAGCAGTCATCATCTTATGTACATGGTTAACAGTTCCTATAATATTCCCTGTCCCTCCTAAACTTTTATTTAGATTCCATGCTGTTTTGCTAGTCATTAACACTGTCTGTTCCAGGTGCTGTGTCCATGTCCGACTCAGAGGTGGGAACCACATTCCCTGTTGCAGCTGCCACCAGCAGTATGCTGACTTCTGGGATGACTCTCACAGAGGTAACAACCTCCTGTCCTTCTCTGGTGATGTGTTTACATGTGATGTTCACTTGTGTTTACTTGCCTCTTAAATTTGATGATTTGCTTTAAAAAGTCTGTATTCAAAACTGCTTGAGAACACCGCACCGGACCATTGAAATCTGGTCTATGAGGACAAGTGACAGGATTTTTAATGCTTGTGTCAACAGGAAAAATTATTTGATGGACCTTATGTAGAGGTGGTCACTTTGTACAGGTTTGACTGTTCTTGTAGTTCAGACATCATCTTAAAACTCTTATTTGTTAGCTACATGCAGCACAGTTTCATATGGTGATATTTTACATGTAATTTTGTACCAGCTTGAAGCATTAGGTATTACAAGTAATACAAAACTGTTTGATCCTGTGTTGTTTTCAGATCTACAATGAGTATGTGAAGGCCACTGATCAACTAGAGCTGGAGAAGATGGAGTCTGCTCGACTGAAGGGGTACTTGGACCAGATACTGGAGGTAAGAAGCTTAAGGCATCTATATGATAGTACATTTGTCACTGGACAAGTATATTGTATTAACATATGAAAGGACACATCATACAGTAGATACTGTCAGGGCTCTGATTTAGAAATGTGACCCAACAAAACGTTATGTCAGTTATGTTCTAGCTTGTTTGATGAAAAGCATGCATGTATCAATCCTTTGACTAAAATCCCAATATAACTAAGCTGAGGATGGTGGAGACTGTGGCTAAGAATGATTCTATTTGTGAATGTACTCACCAAGGGCATAGTATGAAAAGAGGTGAAGAAAAATTAGAAATTGCCTGGTCATCTTTGACATCTCATGCCTTTTGGTATGTTCTGCAGGAGATAGAACAGAAGGCCCCAGTGCTGCAGAGGCAGCGGGAGGACTACGAGAGGTCACTACAGACCATCAACAAACTGTCCCAGAAACTGGACACCACTGCACTGGTATGGATCAAACAATCATGAAATATCTGCTACCACACAACTACACGAATATAGGTGTATCTATTGATGAGCAACAAAATCAGTCAAAACTTAAGTGTACATGTAAGTCGATTCAGGTACAGTACTGGTACCTTGATATTTCCTTGATGCCATTATTGCAAAGCTCGAAACTGCTACACAGCCCTAGTCAGTAGCATTGAGTTTGCAATAAGTATTACAGGTACCTACAATTTACATGAAGTCAAAATGACTGCTAAGTTTTCATGGTTTGACAAGTCATTTACCATTTGTCTCAGGAATGTGAGCAGTTGAGAGCAGAGGTTGACGACAGCCGACGCCGAACGTCCCACCTCACGCGGGAGAACGAGCGACTGTCGACGCGCTCGGTGGACCTGAGCCAACAGGTGCGCATCCTTCTGAAGGAGGTGGAGGAGGCGCGGGGCGGGCACGTGGCCTCCGGGGAGCCTGAAGTCTCCTCCTCCGCAGATGTGGCCACTTCATCACAGGTCATCTCACAGAAGTTGGTCACCTTCAGGTGGGACGCTGGAAATTCATTGAATATAATTTTGCAGAAAAAGGGCAAAAGAGGTTTTACAGTATGTTACAGTTTTCAGACTTTATATCTGTGCACAAAATAAAACACCAACAAACTTTCGATCAGTCCTGTGATCCTTCTCAAGTTGAAATGACCCAACACCTAAGTCACACATCCCCACAGACCCTTTGCTGACGTCGCACTTCCGTTCAAGAATGTGTGACTTAGGTGTTGGGTCATTTCAACTTGAGAAGGATCAGAGGACTGATTGAAAGCTTGTTGGTAAGCGCTTTATTTTGTGCACGGATATAAAGTCTTAAAATTGTAACATAATGTTGACTACCCTCACAGATGAACTTACATTCAAGGTTTTACAGTGTTGGGATTGAAACAGTTCTGTTCATGATTTCACAGTAAGAGTTAACTGTGAAAATACAACCACAGCAATATTTACAGTGTGTGTACTGCATACCTCATACAATGTACATGTACCTCAAAGACTGCTTTACTTGTAGATTATATTTGTATTGAGTCTTGCTTCTTTTGTGGCCGACCTCAAACCAATTTGAATGTGTGCTCCCCCTACAGGGGGATTGAGGAACTGCAGGAGCGCAATGAGCAGCTGCTGACCCTGATGCGAGAGATGAGCGCTGAACACGAGAGGGCGGAGAAGGAAACAACAGACAGCAGGTCAGAGACTTCTAGTATACTGGCTTATAGTGTAGGTTATGTAAAGGTAGCTCAATAGCATTGTTTGAGTCTGTAGGTACAGTGGAGGGTTGATCCACCCTTTCATGGTATTGGAAGGCAGAGCCCATCTCTTTCCTTTCACCACCTTTTAACCTCTCCAACTGAAGTCAAGTACCCATTTTTATACCTGAATTGAGTGAGGAAAGTTGTGATAAGTGCCTTTCCCAAGGATACAATGCTTAGCCAGGAATTATACCCTTGATCTTGTGTTTGGTACCTTTACCACTTGGTCATTTGACGTCAACATATTGGCTGCATATTACCAAGAGCATGTATGTGACATGACAACTGATGTTTTTTCTGTACCAAACTCCAGAATCCAGGAGTTGGAGCGGCAGCTGGAGATGTCCCTACAGGACGTGGAGGCTCTGCGGGAGGCGCGGGACAAACAACAGACCATGGTGGAGTCTCTGGTCCAACAGAGAGACATGTACAGGGTCCTCCTGGCACAGCAGACAGCAGCTCCGGTAAGGCTTCTGTACTTACATGTATAGTTATAGGCTATAACAATGAGTTTTCTTAGCAGTGACACCTGAATAGATTCAGTGACACCTAGTCTCCTAGTATGAGGGAGTTTCAGATGTTAGCCTCAGACAACAAACGCATGTAAAAGAAACCAACAACAACGTAAAATTTAGTATTTCCACAAAACCAACACACTTGTTAAGAAGAGTAGGGGTGACTTGGCTGAAATGGTGAGCTGTAGCGTGGCCAAAGTACACTACAAGTTTCTGGAAAAAGCTGCAATTGGAGATTACTTCAAACAAAAAAGAAAACTTTAAGCGTTTAGCTGTACTGTTTTTTTGTAGTTGAAAATGTTAAGTGTGAGCTGTACATGATTGGGGTATATGTACATGTAACTCCTCCAGCTAATTTGATGAACATACATTTTCATAGGGCAACAATCTCTAACACATTTGATATAATGTTACTGATTGCAGACGCCCATGGCACTGACACCTGGTGTGAAACAGGTGACGTCCACCCCGATGCCAGGTGCAGCCGCGCCCAGGACACCTGGTATCCAGGGGGCGCTCATGGAGGATGAGACAGAGACACAGGCTGCGCTGAAGCAGCTCAAGTCTGAGTACGACACTTACAGGAAGGAGAAGGCAGAGAATGACAGGTACTGTATACAAGGACTTTCTCCTCACACCTTCTTCTTCTTGTTTGTGTACAACTTCACTTAGCTGAACACTCTGACATGGTGGGGGTAAGGGGTACTAATGGTATGGAGGGGTGGTCGCTTAGATTTTTTAATTTGAATATGTGTATGAAAAAAACTCTGTTAGATTTAGAGTTTGCTGTATGTAGTCTAATGGTATCCATATACATATTTTATGTAAATACTTGGTTTTGTTTTAACATTACATGTGTCCATTGAAAGTGACTTGTATATGGAAAATGTATAACTACTAAGACATAGACAAACTGACAGACCAAAAACAATACCTCCTCGTGAATAAGTATTAGGCTCTTTCATTGACTCCTTGACCTGGACTGTCAGTTGTCTCACACAATGTTCATAAGTAACTAATTCTGACAAATCTGAACTTTAGTTCTGTCATTCTGTTACTCTGACCTTTACCTCTTCACTTCCTGTCACTCTGTGATTAAATGTGCCCAGAATTTTCTAAATAACTGTGGAAACACTGACAGACACACTGAAACATTGAAAAGAATAGTTTGCACATATCACATGTCTTTCATGAATAATTTACGTTGATTTTCCATCTGATTGCAGAATTCTTCAGGAGCAGTTAGAGAAGCTGAGGACAGATGTTAGCGACTTCCGCACACAGAATGTCCGGCTGTCCTCTCAGGTACAGTAACAACATTGCTGCTTCAGCTCCAAAATTAGTTATGTTTATCTGCATATGTGTATCTGTTCATGCCTTACATATTCCCACGAATCATATGTGTAGCATTTCTTATAGTATTGTAAAGCTTGAATTGTTTTGAGTTCACTTTATATTCGCCTTTTTTGCAGTCACCTCTTCCGCAAATTCATGACGTGCAAATATGTGTATTCCTACTATACTACAACTCAACTGTAAACTTATAACTATAACAAAATGCCAGAACCTCCTTTCACCCATTGACTCCCTGTGAAAATAACTCAACTAACAATATGCAATGACCTATATCGTTTCATGTATTATGAATTTCAGCTGTTTGTTGTGCATCTATTAGTGAAAATTTTAGCCAAGACATTTGTCTATGTACACCATAATTAGTGTTTTGTGTCCCTATGTTGCAGCTGGAGTTCTCAGGAGAAAGGTTTAAGGTACTGCAGGCTAACATGGAGAGCTACAAGAAGGAGATTGCTTCCCTGACAGAGAGAAACCACAAGTACTCCAACGATGTGGTGAAACAACAGGGCATTATCAACACTCTCACACAGGTTAGTGTATATGTGGTATATTTCTGTACAGTATATGGGCACTTATACCTCTTTGTTTCTTGAATAGTTCAGAGCACTTACAAGGTGAAATAGGAGACTCAATTCTGAGTAAAATGTAAACGATACCAGAAAAAAAAGCCGAAGGAGCTTCTGCTTCACATCAAATAAGGATAGCAGAGAAGAAATAGAAGAATATGCAAAGCACAGTGTCATAGGAGTACCATGTACTGGTACAAAAACATTTTTTTTCTTGTTAGATCACTCCTGAAAAACTGTACCTAGAAAAATCAGTGGACCAGATTGTCCCTCGACGCTGTCACATGGTGATAACTCAGCATGGCATCCTCGCTTCCATGCCCATCTTAAGCTCATTCGTAGTCACTCGAAAGAAGAAGCTCCTCCCCTTTCGGTGACGCATGCGCTCTCGGCTTGCTTGATTTCTTCAGTTGTAATTTTTGCTTCATATCGGATAGTCCTATCTGTAATAGCTCTGTCACAATGAGTGACCGTAGTTCGCGTTCGCGTGATAAACGTAAGTCTCAGCGGTCACACAAAAGTGACAAACATAAGTCGCGTTCTCGGCAAGTTCAGCAAGAGGACAAGAAACGCGAGCGTGTTAAGAAGATAACGCCGCGTGAATTCAGGGCAAGTACTGCCCCGCCGGCGCCACCACGTGGTGCAAAATCCAACATGCCCGCACATGTTCGTGACCCAGCTGCCGTCCCCCCTGTTACAAGCCTGGCGGAGTTTAAGCGCCGTATGGCTGCTCTCCCGGCAGCACAGGGGAGTTCTACGCTCCATGGCAGCGAGTTTTCTCTTAGGGATTCCGAGCGGGAGCTTTCGTCCGGGCATGTTCATGAGCATGAGGAAAATTTTCCAGAAAATATGGCGGAGTTCCGTGCTATGCTAGGGGTCAACACCCTACAAGAAGATCAAAATTCTCTCCGTGCGGCCTTCGGCCTTATGACTGAAGAATTTCGGGGAGTTAAAGAAATTCTTGGCTCCATTGCGACTTCCGTAGGCTCAAAGAGGCCTTCGGTGCCACCCTCAGAGGCGGAGTCGGTTCGTTCGAAACGGGCTCGTACGGGCGACAGCGGCGAGGAGTCGGACTTCTCCTCGGTCAGCGTTGAGTCTTTCGTGCCGCTGCAGCGTGAGCCGCCCGACCCGGATAAAGTGTGGACGGCCCGCCCGTCGGTTGTTAGTTACACCGAGCAGTACTTCGGGTTAGAGAAGCGTGAATTTGCCGATATTAAACACTGGCAGGGTAAATTCCTTCTCCCAACAAATGCACCTAAAAATCTCACGGTGCCGAAGCTCGATAACGCTACGATGAAATTACTGCCGGCGGTTGACCCGATCAGAGGTAAGCATTGTATCAATGCGGACAAGCCGCTTTTCACTTTGCAGGAAAAGTTATTGTATGTACCAGCTCCGATTCTGAATCTATGGCAGATGCTTGGTGATTGTGATGGTAATCTTTCGTCGTCTGACTTGACTGTAATGAAAGATTGTGCAGCGACTGCTATTTGGCTGCTGGGTTCCGCTAATCGTTACCTTGCTGAAATGAGACGTCTGTCTTTAGCCGAGGTTTCTACCGTAGATACAGCCAAGGATTTGTTTGGGATGATTCCCGATGAGCCGTCACACTTGGTTCGTTCGGATTTAGCGTCCAAAGCTAAGGAGTTAGTGGCGGGCAAAAGGGCTTTAGTTGACTCTTTGAAGCCAAAATATGAGCAGAGGCCCCGATGGGGGAGGGGCCAGTCGGGCGCCTCGCGTTACGGCGGCCGGGGCCGCGGCTCCAATTCACGTAAATCCCGCCCCCCTCCCCGCCAGTCCGGCGGTAACAACAAGTTTTACTGGGGTGCGCAGTACTCCCGTTCCTCCGGTCAGGGCGGAGACGGGAGCTTCGGGAAGAAATCTAGCAAGTAGTTGTGTTTCTTTGTGTATGCAAGATTTAGGCCGGTGTCCGTCTGAATCACAACCTGTACCTCGCCCCTTAGTTCGAGCCCTTCCTCATGGGGGCCGTTTGAAGCATTTTTTGCCGGTTTGGCGTACTTTGACTAGCGATTCAGTAATTCTTGACATCATTAAGGGGTACAGGTTGCCATTTAAGCGGACGCCTCCAGTACAGACTAGTATTCCCTGGACTCGAGCTATGTCTCCAGAGGAGGATTTGGCCCTGGATTTAGAAGTTGAAACCTTGTTGCAGAAAGGTGCAGTGAAAGAGGTCCCTTTCAGTTCAGATCTTTTTATTTCTCGGTTGTTCACTGTACCCAAGAAATCAGGGGGCCTTCGGCCCGTCATCAATCTCAGACCTCTGAATAGATGTTTGTTTGTACCCAAGTTCAAGATGGAGCATTTATCCTTAGTTCAAGATTTGGTGCGTCCAGGAGATTTTTTCTGTAAGATTGATCTTACTGATGCTTATTTTTCTGTTGCGATTCATTCTACCCATCAGAGGTTTTTGTCGTTTGCGTGGAAGAATCGTTTTTATTCCTTCGTTTGTATGGCGTTTGGGATTTCCACCGCGCCCAGAATTTTCTCGAAGATTTTGAAGGTCATTACTTCGCATTTGAGACGACGAGGTATTCGGTTAATTTGTTACCTTGATGACATGCTGATTATAGCCAGTGATTATGAACGCTGTAGGCAAGACGCCAAAACAGCAACAGAATTCATTGCCCACGTGGGTTTCGTGACCAATCTGGGTAAGTCTATCTTAGAGCCAACCCAGCGTATTGTTTTCCTTGGTTCAGGTTTAGATTCTGTTACCATGTCTCTCTTTCTACCGAATGATAAGGTGATCGAGCTGAGTCGATTAGCCAATGCTGTGCTCGAGAAAGGTCGACTCACTGCACGGGAGTTAGCTCATGTTATCGGAAAGTTTCAAGCAGCCGCCGTCTCGGTGCTTCTGGCGCCACTACATTTCCGACAACTCCAACTCCTCCTTATCTCAACACTTCGGCGGACAGGGAGAGTTTGGGACGCGTTAGTTCATCTGCCACAAGACGCGCAGCAAGATTTAGTCTGGTGGAGAGACAGTCTGCCGCAAAACTACGACCGTCCGATTCACTGTCCCGTAGGGGACATCGTGATCGAAAGCGATGCCTCGCAACTTGGCTGGGGAGCCTTCTCCGACGGTATAAGCACAGGTGGTCGTTGGTCGGTCAGGGAAAGGGCTCGTCACATCAATCAGTTAGAAATGATGGCAGCAACTTTCGCGGTTCAGTCTTTCTGCAAGGACAAAGTCAATTCTGCGGTTCGCATCAAGTCCGACAATTCGACGGTAGTCGCGTATATCAATCGTCGGGGCGGCACGAAGTCGTCAGTCCTAGCAGACCTTGCTCTCAACCTTTGGAGTTTCTGCGTGGAGAGAGGCCTCCTGTTGTCGGCCGTCCATGTGGCTGGCCTGGACAACGTGAGAGCAGATTTCAAGTCGAGGAACTTCAACCGTCTCACCGAATGGTCTGTGTCACCAAGTGTGTACGAGATCATTCTGCAGATATGTCCCGCCCTCCGGAATCCGAGGGCAGTGGACCTTTTCGCATCCCGTCTCAACAGGAAGCTCCGCCTGTATGTGTCCTGGGAGCCGGACCCAGAGGCGGTGGGAACGGATGCGTTCACCCTGGATTGGAACCAGTGGGAGGCTCTGTATGCATTCCCCCCGTTCATCCTTGTCGGCAGGGTGTTGACGAAAATTCGCCAAGACAAAGTGCAGAGAGTACATCTCCTGGCACCTATATGGGAGACAGCGGCCTGGTATCCCATGCTCCTCCACATGTTAGTCCAAGAGCCAGTCAGGCTGCCAACGAGTCGGTTTCTACTCACGCAACCGGTGGACGGGACACCTCACCCGCTAGGAGAGTCGCTACGTCTAGCCGTGTGGACTGTCTCAGGACTCGATACCGAGAGTCTGAAATTTCGGATGGAGTTACCAGAGTGCTCCTGGCATCCTGGAGACCGAGAACCAGTGGGTTATACTCGTCCTCCTGGCGGAGATGGTCTCGCTGGTGTGGTGGAAAAAGTCTTGATCCCATTTCGGCGCCACTGAACAAGGTACTCGACTTTCTGTATCGCCTTTTTGATAAGGGTCTACAGTACCGCACGATCAATGTTTATCGTTCTGCCATCTCTTCGACACACTTGAATGTAGAAGGTAGGCCTATAGGTGCTCACCCTTTAGTTTCTCGTTTCATGAAGGGTGTGTTCGAGTTGCGTCCACCCGTACCAAAACATGTGTTTATTTGGGATGTTTCAGTTGTCCTGAAATTCCTACGTAAGTGGGCACCGGCAAAATGTTTGAGTTTAAAGCAGTTGACTCTCAAGGTGGCCATGTTAGTAGCCTTGGTGTCTGCAGGAAGAAGCCAATCCTTAGCTTTGTTAGACACTAGTCATATGAGTTCCTCTAAGGACGGTTTGTCATTTGAAGTGTACAAACTGACAAAGACTTCTAGACCAGACAAACCCTCTCATTCTATGTTTGTGGCTAAGTTTGAGCAGAAGGAAGTGTGTCCGTGGTTATTGAAAGCGACTAGCA
>NC_049980.1:11770254-11772101 GCF_000003815.2 Branchiostoma floridae | reverse complement strand
AAAACTTCAATTGTCGACCGATTACAAAATAAGCGGATATTCCGGCAGGCGTTTCGCGGATTATTGGCTCAAGAAAATAAGTGCGAAGTAGAGGAGAGTTGAATTTCCTGTATCAGTACCCACCCCTACAGTCACATGATAACACAACAAAAAGAGCAGTTCCCAATACAGTCATGCTAGTGTATTTGAATGACATCCTTTGGTCTCCCCCAGGACCAAATGGCCACTAAGGAGCGGCTGGCGCAGACGGAGGTCCAGATGAAGAACCTGCTGGTGGAGCGGGACATGCTGAAGACTGCGGAGGCCCAGCTGTCACGGGAGAATGAGTCGCTCCGCAGGGAGCAGAAGAGTCAGACCATCCTCTCCACTAACCTGCAGATGATACAGGTGTGCTTCTGTTTCCCTGTCACACATTCAGGCCTTCTCTCACAAACTCACTTCCCAACCAAGGTCAGAACTGGGTTCAGAGGAACCTGAATTCCATCCTATTCTAGCTACAGTTTATTCTTCTGATTGCATCAAACCAGAATGCAAGTAACAGTTTTTATTTTTTTTTATTTTTCAAAACTTCAGACTTTTAGAGACTAGTAGGCAACCTTGCCAACCACTTCCCAAATGCAGATGTTCTTCCTCACAGCTAACTCCCGACCATGGTCTGGAGAGGGTTTGGAGACCATGGCCAGCGACAGGGGCTTCATTCTTGCTCTCATTCTCGTTCCATTCAATGTATAACATGTTTGTCTTTTCTCTCAGTTTGGATTTTCTCTCTGTGTCACTTTCTTGTCTGAGGCTTTTTCCTTCATTTCACATCCTGAAGGATTTTATATGATATCTGCAATAGTAATAGGACAGACTAAGGTTTTGACCAAGTAGCTAATACATGCACAAAGGCTATATTATAACGGTGATATCAACAACAGATTGAAGGGTTCTTTTCTAACCCCAGAACAACCTTGAGAGAGCAGACTTTGAGAACAGGACTCGGTACCAGTCCCAGATAGAGAACCTGGAGAGAGAGCTGAGTGCAGTCAGGAAGAAGCTGGAAGATGAATCTGAGCAGCACAAGAAAGTAGTCAAAGGATGGGAGGTACAGGAGTTTCTTATTCCTGCTTCATAAAAATGTTGTTTCTTGTAACACAGAAAATACAGTCTTTTATAGATCATACCTTGTAATGAGATTTTTTGGCTTTCGAAGAAGGGACATCTAAAGGATGTCCAACATGGCATTTCTATTATGCTGAAGTGTAGTTTGAACATGCATACATTGTTTGATTCTCATTGTACGTTGAGTAAGATAGTTGATACATGCATCTTTCACACATGTTGCAATTCCACTTTTCCAGGCTCGTCTAGAAGACCTGCAGTCCCAGTTGACAAGGTCAGGGGGCGCTCATAATTCAACTAGGGAAGAACTGAGGAAGGCCAATGACTTTGTGCAAGAGCTAAAGCAGCAGGTATGTCTGGTACATGTTACTGTAAATCATGAAGTGTTCACAGTGGTTTAATTTGCACGTATTTGCTTGGAAAGTAAGTCAATTTATAGTATTTTGCCAACTTTATATATATTTACTCTGCTGCTGTTGAAATCTGCGGTGAGGACTTTACCCATTTTTAGAATGAAACATCCAAGCAGCAATATTCCTCACATTGTCTCTTTTGTAAACATCCATTCGGTAACTACCCTCCAACGTAAAACACCAGCTTTGCAGGCACATGGTGTGACAGGAGCTAGGTATATTACACTGAACAACCTATCACACCTAACCTTTGCACACCAGCTGCAAGCATCTTTTAATGTAATGAGGATGCCCCTACAGAACTATTGGATAACAACGAGTTCCTCTATG
>NC_049980.1:11720825-11770154 GCF_000003815.2 Branchiostoma floridae | reverse complement strand
TGAAGGAACAGGTTAGCCTGGGTAAACAGCATGTGGACCAGTACAAGAACATGGCCACAGCCATGGAGAAGAACCTGTCTGAGCAGAACGAGGCCAGCAAGCGGCTGCAGGAGGGTCTGCAGACCCAGCTTAGGGAGGCCACACAGACACGGGAGGCTCTGGAGAAACAGATCCAACAACTGGAGAAGGACAAACAGGCTGCTGGCAAGGAGCTATCAGAAATAAGGGTCAGTAGTAGTGCAGTCTTCTCTTTTAACTGATGCATAATGTACGAATGAATAGCAATTACTCAAGCAACTGGCTATGGTTTTGAAAAAAACAGTTATAATAGATGTTTCAGGTAACATCCGTTATCTTTCGTCAGTGACACTGCTTTGATAATTGCTATTTGGCATATCTTATCACCTGGATGTCCAGCCTTCATCAAAGTATGATGTATGATGTATTTACTCACCTGTGTAAAAAACACTGAGGTCCAGTGGACACTAGTCACATGGATTGGCAAACATTTTTCCGAACTATGGGGAATAGTGTTATTTACTGTTGCAGTTACTGCTGAAATCACATGCCACATTTCAAAGTTTCTCTCATTCTAAAGAAAATGTCCCCTTCTATACTATAAATCTTGAAACATTTGTAATGCTTCTATTTTCATTTTCAAGGTTTCCGTAATGACCTTGTTTTCCAATGTATAACTACTACACAATGTAAATATACTAATTGCTTGAACCAATGGGGAAATGAACAAAAATTGATGGCGTTCGCAGATGGTATTTGTGTTATCAAGTCAGTTTGGCCTAAACAGTTGAAGGTGTTCAGAATTTTGTGTTGAGGTGTTTTCCAAAAATCAAAATGGATGTCCCCTACCCCCAGGACTCCCAGGGTAAGCACACCGCTGACCTGCGGAAGTCCCTGTCCAGCCTGCAGACTGAGGTGAGGGATGCCCTGCAGAAGGCTGCGGATGCCAACAGGAAGGAGCAGGAGGCACGTAACGACCTGGAACAGCAGGTCAAGCTGGCGTCTGAGGTAACATATCCGACATATCGTAATCTTCAAGCAGACGTGGTGTTGAAAATCGTAAATTTCTAATCCATTTTTTTCCAATAGTGCTTTTGGGGTTCTGACATTGCTCTATTCTAAACAGATGTGGGGTTGAAAATTGTAAATATCAAATCTGTTTTTCAATGAGAGTGCTCTATGTGTACTCTTAAGAGATGTAAGGTACAAAATTCTAGCTTTAATCAGATCTGCTTTTTTTTCCTGACACTACTCCACTCAGAACATTTACAATTTCTACCCAACATCTGCTTGGTGGACACTGGTACATTATATTCAGTTCTTGAGTCTCAGAAATTGTGATAATTTCACTTGCTATAAGTAAACAACAAAATGATGAGCATCAAAACATGAGTGGCAAAAAGATGATGAGTGACAATGGCACTGCAAGTGTATATTGGTGACACCATGTTCTAGCCTACTGGAACATGTAGTTTGACACTACTCTGTGGTATTAACAGGCACAGGACAAATACGAGCGAGAACTGATGCTCCATGCTGCTGATGTACAAGCACTCTCCACTGTCAAGGAACAGTTAGAGGACCACAATGACAAGCTGTCAGCAGCTCAGGAGGAGGCCAAGAAGGCTCGAGAAGAACTCCGTCTGGCTAAGGTTAGTCCATCTACTTATCTTCTTCTGTACTGTCAAACAAAGAACAAGAAAAAGATAAGTATATAGAGTCATTGTATGTAAAATGACTGTTAGTCTTCAAACATTTTTGTGTTTTCCAAATACATATGTGTCCTTGTGCTGTATGACTATTTTGACTGCAAATGTAAAATACAGCAAAAACCTCCTGCCACAAAATGAAATCCCCACGAAAATGATTGAGTTAACCATATAAAATTAACTATTGATACAATATGCCCCTGATTTCACTATTTGTCTGCAGGTATCGTGGGAGGAACAGAAGAGAATCCAGGAACAGTCCATGACAACTCTACAGTCCCGCTGTCAGGAGCTGGAGAAGCAGAACAACCTGCTGCATGAACAAATAGAGAAGGTACAGCTGCTGCTTAGGTCTTTCATGGTGGAAAAGCCTGTGCAGTGCATGATTGTGTGCTTTGTAGTACAAAGAGATTAGATGCCATGAAAAATTTTCAGATTCTGAAGTTTTAATGTCCAGGGCATGTTTCACCACAGAGTGACAGGAAGTGAAGGTCAAAAGATCAGTTTCAGGAGTGACAGAAAATAGAGTTAACAGTTGACAGACATTATAGGGCATGAGGTCAAAGGAAGATGCTACTGATTCCTGGGTTAGGTATTGTTTTAGGTCTATCTGTCTTTGTTTTAGCAGTAGTACCCGGTCCTGCATATTATTCCCATATGCTAATCACATACACCATAGATTGACAGGAAATGATCAAAGGACACATAAGCAAAACCTCATTGTATAGTTAATGAGCTACAATCAAACAAGACATAAAAGTTCACAGGTGTATGAAGTGTTCTAACTCTTATTCCATAATTTTGTTTCTTTTCCCCAGCTGAGTAACCAGATGTTGAGTCTGCAGTCACGCCCTGCAGCAGACACTGCAGTCACTGCAGCCTCCGTCAGCGGGGAGGGCAAGTCCTCGGAGCAGCTGCTGGAAATCATCCACTTCATCCGGAGAGAGAAAGATATCGCTGAGACTAGGTTTGAGGTCACACAGGTGTGCACAGTCTACATCTTCCCTTCAAATAAATTTCATCTTAGTGTAACACACAGTAAGAGACATTACCCATAATTGCAAATGAAGCACTATAGCTAGAGGTTATTGTCAGCTATGGTCTTTTTTGCTGTAGATAAATCAATATGTCATCATTATATTATGCCAGATTGATTATCTTGTAAATGAAAAATCAAACTTGTGAAAATAAAACATGTACAGTCAAACCTGTTCTAATGACCACCTTTACATATGAACTACTTGGCCTTTGTAACCACAAGTTCAAGACACCTTAAAGTATATTTCCCATTGCCCCAGACATCATGAACCCTTTCTGTGGTATCCATTTTCTTCCTTAATCCCTTTGATGGTCACTATAGACAGATTTGACTGTTCTTTTTAAAACATGTTCTCTTTTTACCACATATAAAACGTTGTAGCATGTATGCCAATCAGTTAATCCCCCATCTGTACTACAATGTACTAGTACATGACGTGTTGCAATAGCAGTTGTACCTTTAACCTTAGCTCACTATTTCCTTTGCCTCCCCAGGCGGAGAGTGTTCGGTACCAGCAGAGACTTGAGCAGCTGGAAAGACAGCTGGCAGAGGCACAGCAGGCATTGGGAGAAGAGCGCAGCAGGACAGAGGTAAACTGGCCTGACAATATTGCCTCATTTTATACTTTCATTTTCAGTTGGAGACTGGATTTTTTAAAAAGTTCAATGAAAATAGAACAAAACAAGCATTACAATAATCACGTAATTATGCGCTGTTTACTTATGAATTTTTTTTGCGAGCTAGAGTACCATGTTCTAAATTGACTACCATGTTCACAGTGACATCATGGAGGAAATTTACTTTGATAACCTCGCAGCAGGAATCAACGAGTTGTACTATGAATTATAAAATTCGAAGGGAGTACATTTGTGTATTTTGTACGATCTATGTTCTTAGAATGATACTTATCATAGTTGAATGTAATCAGAAACTGTTGTATTTTGATGTAGAATCACTGGTGTACAGCACAAAATATGGTATCTTAAAGTTGTGCTGATAAATTGGTGAAAAAGAAAACAACTGGAGCTAAGTAAGCTCGGAATGAGCAGGATGAAGTGGAGAGAGTTGAAGAAAGACTGATTGCAGATGCAGAGTGTCCAGACCACTGCAGCAGCAGAACACAGTGAACTACTACTAACAAATGGCTCTTCACTCCATTGTACGTGCCCCCTCCCCACAGGCGGCTGCCCAGACAGCCCTGCAGCACCAGGAGCTGATTAAGAAGGTGGAGACTCTGAACGTGCTGACTGACAGCAACAAGCTGCTGAGGGAGGAGAAGGAGAGGGTAGAAGGGCAGCTACAGGAAGTCACAGCTAAGGTGGGGAGGATGCCAGCATGTGTAAAACCACTGTTACACATACATATAACAAACCATAGCCTCCTGAACTTCTGCAGACTGTGGTTGGAAGTTGAATGTGAGCATGGTCATCTGGGGTTAGGAGTTGCCTTGGTCAGCAAGGTTGGCTAATAGTCTTTAAATGTGGTCTGCCAGCCAACTATGAAATTTGACAAATCAAACTGGAGCTGAAATAGCCTAAGTGCTGACTGTAGATGGAGAGTGGCAGGGAACAAAGTCATGGGAAGATCAATGTGTGACAGCGGCTTATAAGATACATACATGTACAGTGGAATCCGCTTTATTGTATCGCCTATTTGTCTGGGCATTTTATCCAATTATCCGGCCTATTCTAGAGTCCGAAGTTGGCTATATGACCAGCTTTAGCGGCATTGGTTGGGGAGGGGTGTAGTTTTGAAAACCAATACGCAAACATAACACACAGACGCTCATAGAGGTTACCACTCTAACGATACGGAACTCCGTTTACAAAACTTTAATCATATGTTCCGATACTGTGCGATTTCTGTGAGATGCTTGATCTAATAAAGAGTTCAAATCAGTGACTAAATGCACATGTGGAAAAGTACGCTTGACTCGCACAGCCGTGCGTCGGCATACCAAAACAAAGACGAACATGGCTCCGCTCGTACTATGCCGGAGAATATGACGTTACTTTCATAATTTTAAGTTAAAACAACGGTATTGGAGAGTGATAAACTCTTCACCTTCTTGTCTACAACTTGTGTCCACAAATGACTCTGAAATTTACGTCTTTCGCGGTGGAAGACGGAAAAAATTCACGTTCAAAACATTTAAAATGGCGGCGCGTGGGTTGAGATATCCCGCCATTCAATGCGCAAGATAGGTCATTGCGAAATCACACCCCTGTTGCGTTACGTGCGTTGTTGTAAATCTACGTAGCGCAGCCGAAATCAGCTCAATTAATGAGACAGTGGATATGAAAAAAACACATTTTTGTAAGGTAAACCAAGTTTAGACGTTGTCTGAAGGGGAAATATGAACTCAAAAGCGTGTTGACGTTCCAATGACGTTCGCCCATCATGCCTTGCGGCAACCTAACAAAATGGCGCCTAACTCCAAATGTTCGCACGCTAGCACAGCGCTATCGGCTAGATTTTCTGTGGAATGTAACTTTCTTACGGTCCTTTACATGGCTTTACGCCTTTATACATACATTTACTAGTTACCTTTGGACTCATTTTGTAAGTTTTAGGGCATATTTTCCAATTTTTAATTTGTGTGACCTGACGTAATTCTATCCAAAAACCCGAAGTTTGAGACCGTGGGTTATCCAATTCTGCGATGTTCTAAACAATAGAATGAATGGCAAATGTTTTGGGATTTCGTAATTTTATCCGATTACCCGAATTATCCAAAAAGGCGTAATACGAATAATTGGAATCCACTGTATAAGCTTGCCAGTGTGTCATGTGGAGATAGCAGGTAAAAGGAAGATGATATAGCTTGACATAGAATCTCGAATTCATAGCAGGCCTTAATGTTGTGCAATTGGGAAAGGCACCTACTGCGGTATTTAAGTACCTAACTAGAGGTCCCATCTTTCATGAGAGCCATACCTTGAGCATGGTACAGAACCCGCCATGTCCATAGTTGGGGTAGTTGTTGATCTCAATAAATAAGCCTGTATTCCACACCAGGTGCAACAGCTCCAGAAGGACATCGAGCCCCTTCAGGAGTCGAACCGTAAGCTGTCCACCATGAACGGCTCCCTGCAGGCTGAGAACACCATGCTGAAGAAGGACGTGGACCGTTGGACGGCTCGAACACACCAGCTGATCGAACAGTCCAACAAGGCTGACCCTGAGGAGATCAAGAGACTAACAGAGGTGATATAATCTTCACAGTTCTTATTGGTTACGGTTTAGAGAGAAGATTGAATAGCAGATTCTGAAGCTCTGCTGTGCCAAGGCCTTCTTTCATAATGTGTTTCTAAAACTTCTTTAAAAATACTTTATTGTGTATTGTGTGCGAGTAGCTTGACAAAAGGCTTTTTCATAAAAAATGTTGCCTTTCTAGTTTTGGTTTAATCCATTTGCATTGTTGGACTGCTTAGCCCTGTTCAACAACGTATTTCCTGGATGAAGCCCTGTTAATGATATTGTGTTTACAGGAAAGGGACAACCTGCAGAAGCAGCTGAGCAGCAACACAGAACAGATGCACAAGTTCCGCGCCGAGGCCTCTCGTCTCAACACGCAGCTAGCGGCCGCCAGGAGCGAGACCAGCACTGAAAAAAGGGAGGTGACCCGGTTGAAAACAGAGGTGGGCCAGCTGAAAACAGAGGTGGGCCAGCTGAAAACGGAGGTGGGCCAGCTGAAGGCTCAGTGCAGCTCGCTACAGGGAGAGATGGCTGGGGAGAAGAGCTTCAGCAGCAAGCAGGCACAGGTGAACACACTTCCTAGCAGGCTTTTAGCCAGGCATGCGTCAACGCGTCATCTGGACGCACTTTTCTTAAGTAGAATAACAAGAAATTTGATGCCCCTGGACGCCCTATACTGGGGAGAAAATCCTCTGACAAGCATGAAATTCTGACTGACCAGCGATGCTACCCAGTCATCTGTGGTCACAGTCTTCTACTGTGACATCTGTAACAGTATTTTTGCCTCTTTGGATACCTTAGAATGCACTGTTTTAACTTAAAATCATCATAAACTCTGCACCATGGAAGGTGGATGCCCCTGGACCCCCCTACAATAGTCACTTACCGCGACTCACCAATAAGTTTGGACTCCCTGTTATAAATCCTAGCTAAAAGCCTGCTTTCTAGAGTTTGAAAGTTTATCTGTGTTGTTTGATTCCTGAAGCAGTTGAACTGTTGAGCTTGTTGTGTTAATTTTTGCAATATTGGACTTGTTTTTACGGTAATCCCTAAGCTCTGGGAACTTGCTTTGTTTACAGCACTGCTTCAAATTTCTTTCACAAATTGTAGTCCATATAAATTTTGTGCACTTAACATACCTACAATAATGGAGATAAGCATAATTTACTTGGTTCTATCCACTTTCGTTTTAAGTATTTTGACTAGCAGGGTAGTCTAATTTTAGAAAAGAGAGATAGCAATCAGATTATGGATTAAAATGTCGCCTGTGAGGATGAGAAATCTTTCCTTTTTTACCCCTTTGAATATGATTTGTATCAGTCATTGTTCCCCATTCTGCAATGTCCTTTCTTTTTAGGAGATTGAATCTCTGAAGAAAGAAGTACAGACAAAATCTCAGGAGGTAGAGGAGAAAATGAAGAGCGTCAAGCAGCTGAAGACGATCGGTCGGCGCTACAAATCCCAGTTTGAAGAGAAAAACACTGAGTGTGAAACACTCCGCAAGGAAATGGAGGGTGTGAAGAAGGAAAATGAAGAACTTAAGACCAAGGTTGCACAGGTACGTGTAACCATGTCGTTGTGTGTGAGTATTTTTTCATCCCCATGAAAATGGAGATATATTGTTTTGGGTGTCTCTGTGTGTGTCTGTCCCTCTGTATGTGCATGTGTGTTTCCGGATTTTTTGCCAGCGCATAAGTCATTTGCATAATCAGAATATTTTTGTGATGGTGTGAAGGGACCTACATTGTATATCTCTACAGGCACCAGCACAGGGGGCAGAAGCAGGAACAGCCCAACAAGCTCAGCTAGAGGAGAAGACAAAGGCTCTGGAAGAGATGCAGCAACAACTCAAGGTAATGGGCACTGGAATGGAATGGTTCCCTGCTAGGCATATTGGGGGCACTGACAGGAAGTTAGGTCATAGGTCCCAGAATAGGTTATCTCATGTCCTGTCTTCAGTTTCTTACCATGGCATATCTAGAGCCAGGGGGAAAAATGAATGAGACACAATCTGCACGAAATTCACAATGATAAATGTATGAATACAACAGGTACATGTATTTCACAAAAACTAAAGACATTTAAAGACACCCACATTTCATAGATACATGAGTCTTTGATCACTTGTGAATGTCTGTTATAACTGTTTTGCCTTTTCTGTCTTTGTATCAGACCTCTGAGGAGCAAGTGGCCAAGCTAAGACAAGAGGCCACTGATGTAGAAGAGAAGCTGAAAAAGGCAGAGGAGGAGAAGGCTGCCCTCCAGGCATCCGAGTCAAACCTCAACAAGTCACTTACCGATGAGAAGGAGAAGGCCAAGAAAGTCCTGTTTGCTGTGAGCTTCACTTCTCTGTGTTACAAAATATTTGACTGGTTTAAGGTCTTAGATTAGATTACTAACTCTGATGAGATGTTTTTGACTGAAGCATATGCAGGGCTCAAATACTGTGTACATACATGTAATGCACTCAATATAAATTGGATCTGTGCGCCTAACATTTTTGTTACAGTGTATGTGCTGGTGTTTATAGATACATGTGTACAGAATATTGTACTAGTACTAATATACAGCATACCTGGTTGCCGAAAAGATGATAAGAAAAATTACTTTATCGAAATACACAATCTGGGGTTATCACAATTTTTCAAAGATCAAAACTGTGCGTTGCTGACATTCTACCGAACATTTTGTATTTCATGTAGTGCATCCAATTTTTTCTGTGCACCTCAAGTTTTAGGTTATGCTACTCCCATAAATGTGTTTTGAGGCCTTCATTTGAATGTCATTAATCCTCAGGCATCTAAAGCCTTCGATTTTTCACTATTCAACTGAAAATGTCTTTACGATGTTCGATATTTAGGCCAAACAGAAGATCCAGCAGCTGACGAACCAGAGAGACAGCCGGGATAAGGAGCTGACAGAGCTGAAGGAGAAGAGTGCAGCAGCAGAGCAGAGTAAGGAAGAGCTGGAGCTGAGACTCTCCTCACTCAAGTCACAGTATGAGGGTATGGGCTTCTTGTTTTTCTCCAGTTTTGAAGAAAGTTTGTATTATGTAAGTACAATGTATGCATGGCTCTTGAAAAAAAAATCTTATTCACATCTAGTATGGTATCAAATAAAAGCTCTTTAATATACATAAGTTAATGTTTTGAACACAATGTATGTAACAATTTTCAGAGTATTTAGAAAGAACAGAAACCTGTGTTGAAACACCATGAATATTCATCTTTTAATTGAAAACAATATTGATATATTGAACAATACTGTGTGACCAATACGGAGTTAAACGTGGCAAAAGGCTACCTTAGCAAGCTGAAAGTTTAGGGAGCTTTGTCTGTTTTATCTCTTTCAATTCATTAGTGCACTGTTTGGTAGGGATTTTGGGGGGATGAAGATGGTAACAGTACATGTAACTTGGCAGAACTTAGTGATTACTGTACTTAATTTGCAGGTAAGATCATGAGGCTGGAACGGGAGCTTTCAGATGTGCGAGAGCAGAACAGGCAGGAACAGGACAGACAGCAGCAAGAGCAACAGGACCTACAAAAGAGGGTAAGGACCAGCCAGCAGTGTTTCACTCTTCAATGGCTTAGACAGGCACTCCCATTAGGGCTGTGTACCAACATATAACATAACATACAAGTACAGGTACCGCTGTACCAGTACTGTTAGGTTTAGATATCTGTAGCTGTACCTGAAGTATTTGACAAAGTAACCTGTGGTCTTCAACAATGACAGAAATGTACATTGTAGCTTAACAATTACCAGAATGTTTATGTAGGTTGCGACTATCTTCTAAAGACAACCATTTGCTTTCCAGAGGATCTCAATTCAAAGTCCATACAATTTTTCATATTTTCAGTCACTTTGTTAAATGTTGATCTTTGTGGTAAGTATAACACTGACATTTTACTCTGTCAAAGTACTGTTACATTGATGTACTTAAGCACCATTACATTGATGTGTTTTGGGACCAATATTTGGTACTGAATATGATGCAGCCCAAACTGTATTTAGCAATGAGAGTAGACATGCCCCAACATTGATAGCTCACTGGTCTGCTTCCAGGTGGAGGAACAGCAAAGGCAGCTGGAGGCACAGCAGAAACAGCTGCAGGCTCAGCAGCAGCACCAGGTGCAGCAGGTGCTGCCAGCCAACGAACCTCCGACAGCCAACATCCGCCCCATGGCAACACCCTCCACATCAACACCAACCAGTAAAGTCCACACTGTATGTGCTTTCATGACTGCTATTGGTTTTGTAGAGATATGTTTGAAAATACTTGACTTTTTGCAGTTTTCCTGTGAATTTCTAGCAATGCATGATGATATGTGATGTAAGGATTTTTTATTTAGCAGATGTTATTGTTAGGTATCCCATCTTCAGTCATACAAAATTCTCTTATTTTTTATGCAATTTTGTTGGCTACAAAGAAAAGTAAATATTCGAGGAGTTATATACTATATGACTGTAGTGTGTCTCATACCTGGGCCATCATAATGTTTGATTGATAGGGGCATTCCGGGCCAGTCTGTATTTTACAGTATCTACCTGACCTTTATATAACACAGTCTGACATGATTCAAACGCACTTTGCGTGAGATGCTGTCAACAATTTGAATTCTCAATTCAGATGTTGAAATAATCAATGATCTTACAATTTCTTGTTTGAGGAAATGTTATTTTCTCAACTTCTGCCACATTTTGCATTGAAATGTGTGTTTTCTTGGTTGGCATGACCTAAGAGAAATACAATACAGTGTATTCAGCCATCAGTTAGAGCCCTTCCACAGGTCAGGTTGCCCTAAAAGATTTTTGGTTTATAAAATGCACATTTTGAGATTCATCAGTAAGTCAATCTCTTTATTTCTTCTTGTAAAAGGTTCCTCCAGTCATGTCAGGAGCATCTTCCAGCCATAGCTCCACCCATGGGTCCAACAGGCAAGCCCCTCGGGCAAGTATCCGTCCCATCGCTAAAGCACCAGCCACCGTCACTGTGACCCCCACCCCCTCAGGGAGTATGACCCCCACTGCCACCGTCATGCCGACCACTCAGGCCGACACCCAGGAGGTGGTCACTGTGGCACCTGTCTCGGGTAAAGAGTCATCTACTGTGGAGAAATGTTTACATAATGTTTTAACTGCTTCTTCTTTTCTTTTGCCTCATATTTGACCAAATCTGAGGTCATGTTTGTCGTATGATAGCAAAAGCAGTGCATTCTTGGGATAGTAATGGATGTGTTGTACACATGTACAAAATTCATTTATCATAGAACCTAAAAGACTGTCTTTGATCTTTGTTGGCAAATAAGATCATCACAGCTTGCTTAAAAATTCTACACCATAAAACACACACAATGGTACATCTACCACATTATTGTGCCTGCGCTGTGATCAGCCTCGTTCGTCAGATGGTAAACTTCATTATGTATAACCTGAGAAGAAATTGTATTGCACGGATTTGGGACATTAACAGCCCTACCTCACTGTTAGGATACAACTATGGCATGTATGTCTGAGTATTTTTGTACGTGTACCTACACTAAATATAGATTATACTTATTAGAAAACTGTCTCATCTGTCATGCAGATTGAATCTCTGATGTGCAGAGATATTTAATGGCAACTTGCAGTGGTGAACAAAAATTTACTCATAGAAAAGGACTGTACAACATGTCAGTTCTTATAGTGTGGCTTGATCCCCATGTGTCCAGGTGTGGTAACAGTGACCAACACCATGGCAGTGGTCCAGGCCACGTCCACTCAACAGGCAACGGCTTTCGTCCAGCCCACCCAGCAGCACTCAGTGGTCAGTGGGGTGCAAGCAGATGTACAAGGTGGGGGCATCTTTGCAAAAATGCTTAAGGAATTTGCTTTGTTGGTGCAGATATCTTTCCTTGATAATTAGTATTAATTACTTTGTTGCTGTACAGCTTTATTGGTATTGTCTGTGACCTCATGTATTGATGCAAGTTGTATATTAGATAAACAAATGTGCTGGGCTGTAAATTTATTTTTGCAGGGATTTGATTTTGTGGTAAAAGGAAAGGTTTTTGCATTATTCTAAATTCAAATTCGAAACATTCCTGTAATATACTGTGTTACAAACTCACATTCATATTGTTAGGAAGTTGCAGTGGAGAAGTCACAGTGAAAACCATGAAAATGAAACCACTGAAAACAAATCACTCAACATTTACAGTACTAAAACCTTGTACAATGGCAGATCGTGTGCCTTTTTTTGTTCTTAAATGGTGATTTGGAGACATGATCTCATTTGATGTCACCTACAATGTATGTTGAATGTTGGTTTTGTAGATGTCACATTTCTTGCCTTGCTGGAATTAACCCAAACTTCTTGCATTAACAGACACCCAGCCATCGGCTACTGTGAGCCCCACCCCTGTCGATCGCACCCCCACCGCCGTTGATCGCACCCCCACCCCCGTAGAACAGATAGCCACCCCTCCCCACCCCTACGAGTCTCAGCCCGGCCCCTCCTCTGCCCAAGAGCCATGCCCTGACGATGCAGCGCCCACAGGAAAACGGCAGCGGGAAGTGTCCACTCCAGATGTGCAGGGGGGAGACACTCATCCTGTTACTAAAAGGGCAAAGGTAATGTAATATAGTGTTATATCATTAGACATTAGCACCTGTTATAACTTAGGCCACAGTCACTGACTATAGTATAGATAACGAATGTTATCTGAAATGTCTGACCGATTCCAAAATCTGGTTGCTTGAGTAATTGCTACATGTACATGTATTTGGCATATCTTATTACATGTACCTGGATGTTTCACCTTCACGTCAGGCCACAGCAGACTCCAAATCTACTGCAAGAGTTCAAAAAGAAACAAGATTTTGAAAATGTAGACCATAAATTTTGAACAAGAATTGGCAAACGGTAATGTCCCTATATTTAAGTAGTGCAGAAACTGACACTAGCGTGGTAGCCTAGCATCACTACAGCTACAGTCATGGCTACCTCACTCGTAGTGTCACTTTTAAAACTTACGCACAAGGCTTTGCCACTCGTGTCACTTCTAAGTACATGTCATGTGGACCATAGCTGGAAGAAAACTTTTTTGTCTTTCGCCGCGCTTCCGCGGCGAAAGGCAATCAGACTGATATTAGATTGCTGTCCGTCTGTCCGTCCGTCCGTCCGGGTCGACCATGCCATACCGTGCTAGCGAGATATTCTACCCTGCAGATTCGATGGTATTGCCAAAGGCCATGCAAGTACTAGTATGTATGACATACGTATCGGCCTGCCATGAATGTGCTGCTTGGTTTATGCATGGCTTATTAGCAGGAATAAAGGACCTGCAATGTGCCCTGCACAACGTATTTGTAGACGTCTATTCAACCAAAGACCTCCGCGATTCAACTTGTACTATATCTGCAAGGTAAAGAGAAAACATTTAAGGTATCTTTGCGTACGTGTATTCGATGGATATCAGTCACACTTCGTTTCTCTTAGTGAATGCGGCGCGTACGAAAGGGTCCAAACGTTGTGGTGTCTTTCCTCCCAGTAGGTAGGGGTAGGTCGGACCTTACGATTAGGCAAGAAACACTGGGCAAGTTCCAAGGACGTTATCGTCCTTGGCAAGTTCAGAGCATAACAACGTTACAATGCCAGCAGTTGAAGGAAATCTTCATCTCACAATCTGTCACTACCACACGGCAATATTGCAATGTAATTGTGGAATATAGCGTTTTTCGTGTGCGTAGAAATGTAAAAGAAATTTTCTTTGACACGGGTGGGCGCAAAGCATCATGGGGCAGCAAAGAAAGTAGATAGCGGGGAACCCCCTACAGCTGTAGGATCAACCAATCAGAGGTGCGTATTGCGATCACGTGCACGTCTTAGCTAGCTGCAAGCGTAAAAAATCCTGGAATTGGGCGGGCAGTCTTCAATCCCAGTGTCAAAGATATTTCCACGGCTTGCGGAGCTAGCGGCAATGCGAAAAAAATCCTCGGCTTGCGCTGAGGAACTGGGCGGGCAGTCTTCAGTCCCAATGCCGTCGACTGGACAGCGGCGAGCACGTCGCTAGCTCGTGAAACACACAATGACGTAATTGCTGTTTGTTTTACTAGGGGTGAAACCGTCATTTCACCATGTTTCACTCTTTTGTCACGTAGGTGCAATATTTGCTTTCACCCTTCCATATTTACATGGGAACAATGCGAATCCGGGTGACACATTTTCACCGTGTTTCACCAACATTCACCCATTATGTGCCATTTTCACCGTACGCCGTGTGGTAATGATCAAGGAGGTTAAAAAGAGATGGTAGTTGCAATGGAAAGAGATCCTAAAATCTTCCTAAACTTCAACCTACACAAGAACAGCATCGGCTGTCCCGACATAGTCAGGAGAAAAGCAAGGTAAGGGGTGGACACAATAAACTATACAGCAAAATATGACTTTTAGCAAGGAGGTTAACCTCGTTGCTTTTAGTCCTTCTTTAACCTCCTTGCTTTTAGTCTTCAGATGCGCCATATGCATGACGGGTAAAATGTTGATTTGTACCTGTTTTTACAGATTTCATGTTTTTAAGAAACTGACAAATGTCGTAAGTGTTGTCCAAAATTTAACATTATTTGGCGGATATCCACAGTATTTGTTGTAGCATTCTAAAGCTATGAAAACTTCATAACTAAATAAAATGATAACATGCTCTTGGCCACAAAAGAAGTGACCAACAGTAATTATATTGTCTGGCTATGTTACATTTGCTATTTGACCTGGAGTCCAAATTTCTGGAGAATCATTATTTGTTTGATTGTTTGGTTGTTTGGAGGTTTGGTTGTTGAACCTCATATTTAAAACAAGGAGAGTTTTCGGTTTTTACAGTGAGTAGGTTAGTTCCAGTGCCACAAAGCCTGTGTCTACATCGAACATGTGTCTAGTTGTAACATATTTTGATTACCCCACAACTCGCTCATTTTTGCATCCCCTTTCCTTACAGAGAGAGCATTAAGCAGGTAGCTAAGCTGTTGGTGCAGATCCATGCCTTGGACCACGCCCTGCAGGTCGCCAGAGAACACAGCCTCAAGGATCTCAAACAGATGGTTGTCGGGCGGTAGCACATGGTTACCACACAGGATACTATACATCCTTCAGAAACTTGGGAACATGGGCTTTCAAAAAACTTACCACCTGTAGCTTTTACACTGGTCAGCTTGTGGTCATCTCATATGGTAAAGGATATCTAGTCCATTGTATAGTAAGTCCTTTCATGAACTAGTGATATTGAGTAGCACAAACTTAGATGGGGGAGGGGAGGACCAGGTCGGATCAAAGAAATCTCCAATTGTTTCCATCTCATGTGAACTGGGTTGACAGACATGATGTAAGATTTTGGTGTAGAAATGGCCATTGTAACAAACCTATAATTACCGGTATGTAATTTTAGTACGCCTTATTCTTATAAAGGATTCATACCTTCTGTAACATCTGGAGTCTGTACATGTTCATAGTGTGTACTGGTGCAGTCTCTCTGCTAGCAGGTAGTGAAGAAATACAGTCAGAATATGATGTCCTTTCCACTTTTACATTGTACAACTCAAGTGATGGCTATCATGAGGAAATATCTGCCTTTGATCAACATTCATTGAACGGAAAAAAAGCATCCATCCTGAATCTTAGCACATTCTAATCGTGTTTGGTGAAGACTGGTGACAGTGTATAGATTGACTTGAGTAGGGAACTGTGAGCATTGTACATACAGGAAAGATGTGAAAGCTATATACAATGTATCTACTGAGTTTTGTGGAGGTCTACTGTCAAAAGAGTCAAATAAAACTTGATTTTTTTTTTTGCATACAAAAATCGTTACCGACTGAATTTGTCAGTTATTCTATTTATGAATCTCCTAAAGGCACAGCATCAAGTTCTCTGACGAGGTCTTTTTTAACCTCCTTGGTGTTATTAAACAGCCGTCGGGGTCTCGCTGGCGGCGTCTCGCGTCCTCCCCAGCCATGTGGAAATTTTGGAAGGTCGGTGACCGGAGAGAGCTCGCCCGGAACGTCGCATGTATAGACAACTACTTTTGTATAGTTGCATATGTTGGAACAAATAGCAATTTATTACAGGCCTGCGATAACAAAACCTACTAGTATATTGTTTTCGTTGGCGTCCATGGGCGCCACCATTTTGTCCCAAGGGAGTGTCGCATGTTGGGAAGGGGTGTCGCGATTTTGATGTGTTATTACGATGTTACAATTTTAGGACCATATATCCGTGCACAAAATAAAGCGCTTATATACCGACGCTTTCGATCAGTCCTCTGATCCTTCTCAAGTTGAAATGACCCAGAGCCTAAGTCACGATGTGGAGAATTACCTCTATGAAATCCAGAATTGTGCAGAGATCTGACGTGGGCTGGGAGGCGGTTGCATGTGGAAAATTGCTTACTACTCAAAATTTCAAGGGATCTTCGTGGAAGAAACTTCAACAAAAGTGTATCCCTCTTTGATATATGTAAAATACACTGACTAATATTTTATCTAATTGATTTCAAATGAGAAGATTCCAAGCTACCCCGATGGAGTGAGTTTGTGGCCCATAACCACTGACGTAATGAATCAAAATCTCAATAATTTTGCTTTCCGAAAAGAAATGAAACGTTCCTTTCAACATACCACAATGAAACTGCATTTGCATTTTGAAACTCATTAAGTACAATTTTATTAACAGACACAGACCTGACAAAAATCAGTAAACTGGATGCTGCACCAATTAGAAAATGAACACATTATATCAGCAGGCATCTATACGTTTAAGGGCTTACTGGTGCAATAAATTACGAGAACAAATTGAATAAACTTTGTACGTCAACGTACAGAACAAGTGTTGTTCACATGAACATAGGACTTTATAACACCAGTGGTAATCAGATACTCCACTAATTCCTTAGTAGCGAAATGGACAATTGTTTTGAGTATCGCCCCTTCAAAAGTTTGCACAGACCATCAAGTCCGGACCTGCACCTGATCCTTTGTACCTGTACCTGAATTTTCTGTTCCAGTACCCACCCCTAGTTCATACCATTGAAACTGTTCTGAAACTCATCTGGTAAAAGTTTTACCTACACAATATAAGTAAGCGAAAGACCAGCTTTTTTTAAAAGCTCTTGTTTTCAATCAGCTGAAAATTAAGGTCATCCATGAAATTTACTTGCTGTGGCCTTATCTGAAAATGTTATGCACAATATGCCTTCCTTCATACCAGGAGTTTTACTGAACTTTTCTATATCCATTCAGACGGAGGCACAAACAGAGGAGTCAACTGAGGTGACAGAAACAGAAGAGGAGCTGGGTGAAGAGGAGAGGGAAGAGGAGCACTACACAGAAGAGCCCTCTACTGGTGCAGCTGAAACTGCAGCTGTTTCCCAGTCAGCTGATGACAGTGATGATGATGTCATTGTTGTTGATGATGATGATGATGAAGAAGAGGAGGAAGTAGAGGAGGAAGATGAGGAAGAGGTTTGTCATACATGAGGCTTAATGTATGGGGGCAGTAATACCCATCTCTGTTTCTATAGGCTTTGACACAGGCTGCTACACTAGGGAGCTAGTCCAGTGATAGTGGTGTTAAGTCCCACACTCTTTCTATTCAGTACTGAGTGTTAAGCAAAGAAAGCAGTTTTTGGTATGTCCTCACTGGTGGTAGAACCCAGACCTACGAAATATCAGTTGAATACAGGACGTCTTGTTCAGCAGTCACATGTTTTACAAGGCCATGAAATGATAAATAACACACAGGAAATAGCCTGCTTGTATTTTTGCATACTTAGACTCCTTCTTTTGGCTATTTTTCTTGTTTGATAAATCCTGATGACCTGTCTTTGATGAATACCTACCTGTTAAATGTTTTAACAAATTATTATATGTTATGAATTCATAATCATCTTAAGGCGCAGACAGTGGCCATCACATTGAACGTACATGTATCCATCCTTACAGGAATATGAAGAAGGGGACAGTGTAGATGAGGAAGATTATGAAGAAGATGTGGAAGAAGGTAGTGAAGGGGAAGAAGAAATGGAGGAAGAACAAGAAGAAGAAGAGGAGGAAGAGACATACGAGGTAAAACTACATGCAGTTGGAAAAGTTTTAGTAAGTATTCAGTGAACCCACAGTTGGGAAACATACATGTATATTAAAGAAAGCAAACCTAAACTTGATACTATTCCATCTGGATAAGATCTGCATGTTGTAAAATTCACTAAGGACAGTCCAACCCTGTCCCTACAGATGGGTGAGGAAGGGGAGTCAGGGGAGGAGATGCAGGGAGAGGAGGAGGCTGAGGAGGAGGAGGAGGAGGACCTGGGAGAGGAGGAGCAGCCTAGTGATGAGGATGTGGTGGAGATAGTAGGTAAGTACATACTAGGTATTACCTTCATGGTGGGCAGAATAAGCTCTACAACCTGAACTCTGAAATGTTTATCACTCAAAATACCAAGCTTTCTGATGTATTATTTATTTATTGGTTTGGCTGTACAGGATACACAGCCAGGGCTGCCCAACTAGCCTATGGCTATTACAAAGGGCTAACCCTGCTGTATTGGTGGTACCTCTACTCATGGGAGTGCTAGAGGTTGGTATTTGTAGCTAGTCTAAATGCTTTCTGTACTCAATGGTCACAAAATACCTTTCCCAAGGGCACAAAATTGGGGCTTGTCAGGGGTTTGAACCCAGGACCCCTTGACTCAGGCCTAAATGTAAAACTTGTTGACCCTAAGTGCCCATTATTGTGTGCCCCAGATGATGATGATGATGATGATGAGCCAGCCATGGAGGGTGGGGATCAGTCAGGGAGTGATGTTGCCCAGCCCATGTCTACTGACCAGGACAATCAACAGTCACAGCAGCAGACACGTGAGGAGGTACACGTACGTATAGGACATTTAGCCTGCCTTAAAGTAATGATGTTTTACTTCTGTAAGTGTTTGTGATGTAACAATAAAACATAGACCTGATGTGCAAAGCAATATCTTTGTTGCAAATTCCAAATAACACTCAGTCATATGGAGATAAAGTTTTGGTCATACTGATACATGCCAAGCCTGCAATTATGTTAGCAAATATGTTGTTAGTGTCATTACTTTGTTATTTGTCACTAGAACACTTTTAATGATGTCAAGCTGTAAAAAACGACAATTCAGCTGTACCACTGGTCTTTTTTTATTTATTTCATGAAGCAATACTGAACTGTTCTGAAAGCTTCCAATACAATGTGTTTGTTTTATTCGTACACAAATAAACTTGAATGTGTAAAAATTAATTTGCAGCAGCCCAGACCAGCTGTCCAGAGCAGACCCCGCCAGCCTGTCCCCACACTAACTGTCCAGCCTCCTGCTGCTGACCAGTCCCAGCCACAACCCATCCACCCTCAGGTGATCATAGTGTAAACTTGTCTCCCTGATACAAGTACAGGTATATGATAGCTATATATATACGTCACTTGAATAAGAGTTTAAATCACGGCATCAGGAGGTGTTTGTTGTGCTAGTGCTAGTTGCACAATGAACATATATAGAAAGTTTACTAATAGTATTATAAGCACACAAATGTATATGTAAAATTTACCTGAACATCAAAGAAAATTATCTAAGATATGACTGTGACGCACGAGTCTGTGTTCATTACTGCAGTTTGGATCCATCTTAACCTGGGTTAATGCTGTATGGTAATCCAGACATTGTTCCAAGGTCCCCTTTCCACTAGATGACTTGATAGGCGACCATTGAGAGACAAAAGTTGGAATTGTGTAACCTTTTATTTTCTAATTGGAATATGATGCTTGATGCAAAACTGTGATTTAAAAGCTGCAACGTTCAAAACATTTTTTCTTTGTCTATGAAAGTCATTGAAAAATCAATCTTTCAAACATGATCATGCAGCAGTCACTCAGTGCTTGCAGCATCTTGTAGAAAGGGGGTGTGATCACAAAAGACTAGTGGTAAAACTTGGATATGTGACATAATGAGGAACTGTCAGAGAATCTGACCTGTCTCTGTACCCCCCTGCCTGCCCCCCAGAGAATCCCCCCTCGACTTGAACCCCGCCTCCTGCCCTCAGGCAGGGCCCAGCTCGCCCCCTTCTCCCTCGGGCCGGTAAGTGCAATAATTACACATCCCACTAGATGGCGTCGGTAGCAGTGCACGGCTTGTAGTAGCTTCCACCACCTAGCACACGTACAGTCATGCTGTTAACTTCCATGCAAATAATGCATGAGTTTAAACAAAGTACATTATAAATCAAGGTAGATACAAGTCATGCATGCATTTTCTAAGACAAGGTGACACCAATTAATACCTTGGCTCTCAAATTGACCCAATTCTTTTTTTTCAAAACCGAAACAAAGACAGCCATCTTTTCAGTACGAGATAAGATGACTAGAAAGCAATTGTCAACTGATTTTAATAGTAAGCACATTCATGCATGCCAAATCTCATTGGACTTTAACCAAATCTTGTTTGTGTTGGCAATGTGAAATGGTTTTCTTATATTCGTGCTCTATCAATCCCTTTAACCATCTAAGAGTCAAGGGCTTAAGTCGGTGCAGCTCTATGTAGTACATTTCACTTACACATAGATGCCACTGATCCCACTATTGATTATAACTAAGTAGTTAACAGATGGCTGCCAGATGTTTCCCCTAAAGCCAGACTTCTTTTTTCCGCTCTGGAAGTTAAAACAAGAGCAGGAGATGTCTAGAAGTCTAGCTTTTACATAGGGAACCAGGTGTGTTCTGCACCGTGAAGGGATATTTTAGGCTTTAGGTCACAGCATGTAGATTGTTTTGCTTATACTGCAGTGCACGGAAATTACTCATGAATACCAAGCACCAAACACTGTCCATCTAGCACATTTGAAATATTCTGTTAAGTGTAATTTCAATGTTCTCATTTTGACCTCACAGCGCTGTCACATTAGTTATAGGCCATTGTACAATTATGATTCTGTAGAATTTTCAAGCAGACTTACCCAACTAGCAAGGATCTAAGACAGAACACGTGCATGGCTATCTGAAGAATGCCCTCAGACAATTGCATGATGCATGTGACTTTGCTCTTACCTGCAGAGAAGATACCAAACCAGTTTGCAAAAAGACTCTTCCTCAGATTTTTGCTCTACTTTGTTTGGATATCTTCATGTTCAAATGCAGTTACAGACTGATATCATACAGTATGTTACAAAAGTCTAAGAGGATGTGTGGTGAATGATGTGGATGTGTGATTGACAGGGCCATGGGGGACCAGCCTTTGAAGACGTGGATGACTGCACGGTACCCAGCACCCCAACCCTGTTTGTACCAAGAAGAACTGATGGCTTCGCTGAAGCCCTCAAGTAAGGCAGCTTATCATTACTACAGAATCAAACATGCTTCTAGGATTTAGATCAGGATTATCTACAAGAAGGGATCAACAAGAAGAGTAAAGCTGTTAACTTGATGTTTGTAAAAAGCACATTCAACTTGTATACATCTTATCTGTTGGCTCCAAATATACAATGTAATGATGACATGTATAATATGCATTGTACATATCTAAAGTAGAAATCATTGTACGTAGAAAGAAGGACCACACACACACAAGATGATAATTGTACTTTACATGCACTATAGATTTATTTTAGTGGTAGAGGAGGAAAAGAGGCTTGTTAAGTGTTTTAAGTTTGCAGTTTGAATAATTGTGTAGTACAGTAGCAATACAAGGGAAATGCAATATCACAACTGTCACAAATTCTTGATGGAGAGGTCACTCCAAAAATGAAACCACCACAAGCACCTGAAGTATATTTGTGTCCCTGCCAGTTCTCCACAGATCCAGGGTGTGCGCTTCTCCTTCGGTCCTCCATCTGAGATTGCAGAGATGCAGCGAGCCCAGCCTGGACTAGCTCAACTGGCTACACAGGGAGGTAGGGCAGGTCCTTCATTACAAACTCAGCTGGCTAAATTCTTGATTTGTCACTATAGCTTGTCAAATAATTTACATATGGTAATGACCCCAAATCCTAGGTTCTTCTATGTATAGATTATTTTGTGAGGTGACACTGACAGGTAATGTTTCATAGAAATGAGAGTAAAGAATGAAGACTGAGCATTGAGTGTAGAGCTGAAAAAGTCTTTGGAACAAATGCATCAAGCATGTATTTCAAATTGAATCAACCCCTTTCCATTAGAGCAAGGAAAGATGTGACAAATTGCTCAACAAATTCATAGATAAAGAACAAAGATTTTTTAAAACTTAGCGAGTGTTCTGTTGTCATCTTGCATCATACTCCAGTTATGGAATCAAGGGTTACACAGCAAATTCCAATTTTGGTCACAGCAATGGAGCAAAAAAGTTTCATTTGTACAGTTTAAGGCATGTTAAAATCTATGGGAATCCCAAGTTAGAATGGCAGTACAAAAGGCCAATAGACTAAGTGTGTTGCTGCTGTTTCCCCAGCCCTCGGTATGGACGACACCCACATGGACCTGTTGGGTGGAGAGGACGAGGGTTCAGGCCGCAGCGTCCCTACAACCCCAGTACAACTCACTGCACCTGGTAAGTCCTTACAACCCCAGTACAACTCACTGCACCTGGTAAGTCCTTACAACCCCAGTACAACTCACTGCACCTTGTAAGTCCCTACAACCCCAGTACAACTCACTGCATCTGGTAAGTTTGAGATTGAAGAGAAGACCTATCCCATCGCCCAGCCTTCCTCTGTCAAAACACAGAAATCCAAAATTGAAAGTTTAAGGTTAAAATGCAGATATTTGCAGCCACTCTCGTTGGTTTAACTGCAGATTGCCACGCTATTATTGGTTGAAGTACTTATTGTAATGCACAGACAGGATCAGTCTATAGAAAAATATATGTAGCACAAATGGCTGATGACATTTCTGTGTGTGCACAGTTACGGTGTTCAGTGAAGGTGGTCCGTCAGTGCTGGAACATGCAGAAATGAGCACGGTACAGTCCATCCCCCGTGTGCCGTCCCCGCGCACATCCCCGCGTGCCGTGCCCGTCTCGGAGCCGCCCAGCGAGCAGGCCTCCCAGGATGTACCCCAAAGTACCGGAGACACTCAGACAGGGCTGGAGGACCCCAGGTCAATGTCACATTGTCATTTGCATGTCTTAGATGTACCATGTAGGTTTGGTAAGGCATAGAAGACTCCAAGACATAAACTTAAATGTCATCCTGACAGCTATATCTACAAAATCTAACTTAGGACAGTACATGATGGTTGATAGGACCGTACTAAGCATTGCTGTTAGTAAAGGCACATGTTAGCAGTGTTTTAAAAGAGCAAAAGTAGGATTGAAGGACAATAAACTGATGGAGCTTAGTTTTAGGATTTAGCCTTGCCTTAACTGAATAGTGCACATGTAAGAAACTCTGCTTACAGTTTCATCCAACTTGACATTTTCTTTACTCCAGCAGCCTGGAAGAAGAGGAGGTGGAAGGGAGGGAGGGAGACGAAGAAACAGAAGAGCCAGAAGAGGAAAGCAAAGAGGCACCTACATCAGGAGGTCAGACTCTCCTCTTTGTGACTGTTGGGATGGTTTATTAGAAGGATATCATACATGTATTTGGTACATGGCAGAATTGGCTTCCATGCTATGTGATGAGCCAGGAAAAATCAAGACGCTGTTATTAACTTAACCTTTTTAGACATATCCCTGTGCACTGAAATTCTACATGTGATGTGTGCAGGTGATGCCTCTGCTTCTGCTGAGGAGCAAGCAGCTGAATCTGAAGCAGGTGAACAGGTGCAGGCATCCTCCTCAGGTGCTGGTCCCACCTCTGCAGGTGCCACGGGGAGCACAGGTAGAACTTTTGAATTTGACTTTGTACAACCCTTATTACATTACATAATATTTTTTCTTATTTTTCTCCCAATATGTTAGCAGTAGTTCATGAAGGGGCATACATTGTAAGTATGTGTTCTGCAGCAGGTTCACTTGGTCTGCATCAAGCAGCATTCGTCATATTGTTTATATCCTCTCTCCACTGACTTGGAACATCTTTTAGAAAGATTGCAAATTGGTTTAGACCTTTACATAGAGAGTATAGTAAGACGAAGCCTTCCCGGAATGTTTTGCAGAATCCAGACCTAAACCCAACATAAAGCCAGTGGTGTGGTCAGACCCACAACCCTCAGCACAGCCTTCACCACAGAGGGGGAGGGGCACCCGCAGGATCAGAATTAGAGGTGAGGAGCAGATCTTTATACAGTACTCATCCTGAAGGAACAAAGGCACAAAATATCACCCGTTATCATTTGTAGCATATTGAGGCCCATGTGGAAACATTAAAGGTAATGATTTAAAAGTTATAGGAAAGGATAGAATGTCTTATCAGTCTGCAAATTACAGTCAAACTTGTCCATAAGTGGTCATCTTTACATAAGGACCAACTGACCATTGTGACCACTTTTTGGTAATTCTTTTGACAATTTTCCCCATGCATTGACACAAGCATTAAGAGTTCTGCCTATAGTATAGTGACCACGTGTCCAGTGTGTTTTTGGAGCAGTTATGACTGTTGAAAACATCACCGCCAATCACAAGCAAGCATTAATGACCGTTACTCGAAACACTCAGTTTTTGCAAGTAAGTAGAGTTACAGTGTTGAAAATGAACAGATCCGTCATCCGTTCTTCTGTCTTAGTGATCCCCACCATGCATAACGGTCTTATGTCTTTATTTTCACAGGATCAACTGGTCCTCGTCGGGGATTCCGAGGGTCGAGAGGAGGGGGCCCGCCGCGTCAGCAACCATTCTAGCAGCTTCCGCCTGTCAATCACATTGCATCCTTGGATGTGCTGTTGCAATTATGTACAATACTGTACGTGCTTAAAACACCAGACTGTAAACTAGACCTATATAAGTAACTATGGTGATTATAATGTCATTTACAGACTTAGTTGGAACATGCATTAAACATGCTCTTTATGACAGAAATTTGAAGCATAAATATTGTAGTTGTGAGTTATATGTGCTGACGCACTGTGGGATCTGAGTTTGAGAACAGTCATTTACTAGTCAAAATATGTCTTAGACATGTATTTCATGTATAAATATTGTTATGTCTATGAGTTGTTATCTTGTAACCTGAACTCCACGTTTCTGAAAGAAGCAGCTGTAGTGTCAGTGCCTAATTGTGCATGTAGATGCAGCATTGTGAAATAGGGCCTGGAGCGTATTTGAAGAACAAGGCTGTACATGTATCAGTCATATACCCATGTTGTTTGAGTTGTAGTTGGAAGTAAATAGTACGTAACAAGAGAAGATACACTTACTTTTTACTTTTGGACATTGTTCCCATCCCACATTGTTCCCATAAAGCTATGATTCTAAAAATAAATCACTTCTGATGTTAAAACATCTTAAGAGACAATGCAGTAAGAAGATCGCCTCACCTCACCTAGTCCCATCCTCATCTAGAGAGTCAGGGACTACGGTTGCAAGTAAAAAGATCAAGTACCTTAAATTGAGACGATTACCTTCAATATTCATGGAAGTGTAATATTGAGTTTTGTGCAACATGTTAAGGAGAACTGTGCTCTATCCGTGGGGAAACAAGATGATCAATATATATGAGAAGTTGCTTGTATTATGAAAGCTTTTCTTTGCATTCCAGCTTACTTCTGCTTCTGATAGTTGATCTGATGGAATATATGTGAATAAAGACCCAGGAAACACTAACGTAAAGAGGAAGCTTCTTTATTGACTGTAGTATGATTGATGGAGTACTATATGTAAAAACACCTTAAAACATCCTAAATCACTTCATATGTTATGTACTACAAATAAAGAAGTTTTTACGACAAGCATGTTTCAATGTAACGACTCTGGTTGCACACCCAATATAACCTTTGTGACAAAAGTTATGTGACACTGTAATGAAATGTTCGACACTATTGTGGCAACAAGTGAAGTTGTGTTACAATTGAATTAGCAATTCCATTCTCTAAACATAAAGGGTTCCCCGGCAGTTAATCAGTGCCAGCGAACTGGATCTGCTAGAACTTGATTATCAACTGAAAGTTTTGGGTTTACAGTCGACCAAAATAGATTGTGCTGCACTGTATATCTTACTATGTTTGCGATAGTACGAGTGATTCGGTAATCTTTCCTAGGAGAATTCGAGATACCATACATAATGCGTTTCCAAAGTATCACTACTGTACTAAAGAGTTGTTTTAACGGCGAACTTCAAACATTGCAAAAACACCGGTTTCCCTTCTACCACTAAATTATGTCTACGCGAAAATACATGAATGTACAGTACACAATAGTTCAAATGTTTCAGCTACATGTAGAACTAGTGTAAATATATATGCCGGACCTGCACATGTCGTGAAGTGTTCCGGGATACCGAAGAGAAGTTTTGTTGTACCTTAATTACACCTTAGCGATTAATCCGTCGGGCCTGTTTTGTGGATTTGTTGTTTGACTTCGGCTTTGTTTCTATCCAAACAGGTAAAAACATTCCGATACTTGACTTCTGACAGGGGAGATTTTATAAGTTTCCCGACTCTCCGCAACAGTTTATCTCGACTGGTTTCCTGGGAAATAATCTACGGTGAAATGTAATATACTGATTTCTTATGGGTCGCGCGTGTTTGTCTCTAATGCAGAACGTAATACCTTAGGAATACCTTATACCCCCTTCACGGTATAAGGGTAGTGATCGGACGACGAGACTGCGAGCTCAAAATGGTATTTTCGGGAGTGATACGCCCGATGTTCTCTCGATCACTGCGCGACTTTTGATTTTGAGATCGGCCGAAGTTCACATCTCACCGAGCCTCATCCAATGTGAAAGGGTAGATTTTCAGATGAACCATTGGATATTTCTAAATTCGCCAAACCTCGGCCTTTAACAACTTGAATACGACCGAAGCTCGGCTGTGGGACATGGCGGTAAATAGTAGCTCACAATCACTGACACAAATCAAACTTCTCCATTGTTCGGTTTATTGTATTCTACTAGTTCAGATATTTGAATTGTGCAAAGTCTTGTCATAAATCGTCCTAGAAGTTTTGAAAAGGCGGAGCTGTAACATAAAGGGAGGTGGTTTGAAGTGCCCGTGCCAAACCAATCTTTTACGTCATGAATAAGGTTCAAGTGGCGGCATGAGAGCCAAGTCTGTAGACACACCAGCGGACATGAAAAGGGGAGGAAGGAATACTTCATCTTTATTGACGCAAATTCCGCACGTATAACATGACAAGACAAAGGACACGGTAACAAGACAGATCGGCCCTCGAAGTTGTTTGTGAGATATCAAAGTCTCACGCTTCCTTTCCTTGGTCTCGAGTAAGGGAGTTCTCACGTTTCAAGGTACGTGTGCGCACCTGCCAATAGCGCCACCCACTCTACATTAGACATGCACATCTTTTTGACGCCTTGCTAAAAACTGAATAGGAAACTACGGACAGAAGTTGCTGGACTCCGGCGTCCCCAAAGCCCACAAACACTGAGGAGGAATTTAGGATCAATGCGATAGTACAGATATTTAAAAAACATGTCGAGATCTAGAAGCGCTTCACCTTCTCCTCTTGCCATGAATGATATAATTATGATCTAATTGAATAAGAAAGAACAGAATCACTCGCATCAGAAATAAGCGCACAATTTGACTTCCATCGCTTATCCTAACATTCTGGCCAGCCATTATCTAGAACCGAGTACTAAGCAATCAAAGTGGTGTGCACAGACACAAAACAACGCGAGAGTTGGCAAATATGAGGAAACCATCTGCAAACTTCCTCCTTCGTGGATTTTTATACAATGTCAGTCAACGCGTCACGGTATACTCAACTCGAACTCGCCCGCGCTCTTTTTCTGGAACGTACAAAAGGTGGATTGTCCGACGGTGTGCGTCAAGCTCGGCAACAAACGAGTTTTTAACGAGTCTACTCCACACTACGTGTAAGTGCATTCTGGAAACCAGGGCTAGACGATGTAATAATGTTAATCAATGCAGCAATTTACTACCACGATTTTGCTCTGTTTATTCATAATTGTTAGAGGTACGTATCGGCAGAACCTTAATGCTAAAGCGCTCACAATCGATGCCACAAACATCGCACTTTCACTGCGATTCAATAACACTCCACGTGAAAAATCGCCCGGCGCTGTTGACATGGGAGAGCTTGTTAATTCTGCCAGTTTTGTCGTCGCTACCTACCGAGGCACGGTTCTCTAAATATTGATCACCGGTTGCCAAGACAACGTTTCAAAACAAACTATTCATCCAGAGCCCTCGCTACGCATTCGACCAGAACTTAATGACCCTGTGGTTAGGCACGACGGCTACTCTCGCTCTCTCTGCCAGCTGGAAGAACTTCTCGTCAGTTTGATCATAGAGACTGTCTTGTAAGGAATCAGAAACAGAAAATGGGCTGTGGAGGAAGCAAAACGTCGGCAGAGCCGAAGACAGAGGACAACAGTCGGCCGGAGTCCTCGCCTAAGCAAGAAGTGGCAGTGAAGCCGGTAGTGAGGGAGGAAACAGAACAGGAGGCCGACCCTGCAGACGACGCCGGGGAGAAGGAGGGTCAGACCGGAGAAGGAGAGGGGCAACAGCAAGAAGCGTCTTAGGAAGAAGCCTGGTAAGCTGAGTAAACACTTGTAGATGGAGTATAGGTACCCAACAGTCGTGCTTAGGAGATACCGACTGTTGAAAGAATCTCGAGTCACAAAAACATCGGTTTCACGGAAGTGTTAGCTTGGGTTGTCACACAGGCAGGCTGGATTTCGGGTACAAATAGAACTTCAATCCCCGCCTGGGGCGGTTAAGGTCTTGTTTGATGTCACGGTCTTAAAATGTCAAACAGACAACGTAAAGCTTCGTGCAGTCATTTTACATCTTCAGTTGGTGTGATGATGCCGCCTTGTTAGCCTATTTACCTCAGCTTGGCTTTTATTTAGTTTCATCTCCTTGAACGAATGTAATAAGAGATGGCTTATGCGGATATGCTTCTAACAGTAGTACTAATGCTATGTTTCGTGGACAATCCTTCGACCTTGATTCAACCTCAGGAGGCCGTGTTATCTCGCCATGTTGTGATCTGTGCACACCGCAATTATTAACGTCCTTCTTCATAAATCAATATTCATGCCCACGACCAGTGCTGTCAAAAAAATCTATATTTGGTGCTCTTGTGGTTTGCAGTAAGGAAGCTTTGTAAACTTGCTGTAAACCGTCGGGATCTAGTCGCGACATGGAAACGTCCGTGGTGTGTTTCCCTGACGCATTAAAAAGAGAGAGAAATCATTTTTTACCAATTTCTTAGAAGTCGAGCTGATGCACGAATGTTATAGGGATTTCGAAAATATTAACCATTTTTGCAATTCTTGCCTGAAATAGTAATAAACTCCATTCCCGAAAGTGTCAGTTGGAATTTATATAATATATCATTTCAATTGTGGAAACGTGAAGGCGTGCAAAGATATATCCAAAACCTTTTGAGAAAATTTTCTAGGAACACTTGTGTGCTAATTGTGTCCAAGTACCAGAGGTTACACCACTTGACTGTACAGTAGCGGTTGTTCACATTTGTTAAGGGTCGCACGGACGTTCACACTGACATTACTTAACGTCACGTGTCAAACTATCCTACAGTTTTTGGCTCAAACCTTTATTACTACATAGACATACAAAAAACAAAACGTGAACAGACATAACCCACGTAGCAGTGTCCATGGCTACTTACCTCTTTCCCACCGTTCTATCTAACCGGCCTTCAAGTAGGGAATTCGAAGGTTGCTAACGCCATAGCATAGTCTCACTTCCACTTCGCGTGTTTCTCACTACCAAGGCCATAAGGGCTCACGAGACAAAATACGCAGCTGTAGACAAAATCTGTGAGGAACTGATGGGAAACCTCAGTGACAGGAAAAGAGACAGAATGTGGTAAAGATACAAAATCTAATACATAACAGGACACCGGTACGGTTCTACTGGATCCGGAGTACCGTAGCGGATGCAGAAATCATACACCGAAAAGTAACGCATGCAGACTACAGAACAATGCGTCAAACGCTCTGAGTGCGGCGTATTGACGCAATTCAAGCGGTAAACAGCGCCACTTGTTGCGCCACCATTCCGAAATAAGTAGACAGGTGAAGCGTGGGTCTAGTCATAACATGGATTGACGCGTGTCAGTCAACCGTGAAACTTAATTTGTTAGGATACCATCCCTCGGTGTGTTATTCTTTTTCTTAATCACATAAGACCCCACCGGTAAATATACGTTGGAATACATCGTGGTGTATAGGAAAAACAATGTCTCCATCCATATTTTTTCATAAAACGCGCTTTACAATTCCAAGACACTCACATCCGGCGTGAGCAGCTTATTTCTGACAAGTGCTGGTACGGTTGTGACATGTTTGGACGTTGCTACACGTCCTAACATTGGCGTTGTGGCGGCTCGAGAACCACATGTAATCTCCTGATCTTTTGTTATAGATTTTGAAGTATCCACTACCTGGGAGGTAACATTTGCAAAATGGAATTAGTGTGGTGTCACCAAATGCCAATCTGTCTCGCACATAAGGGCGTGCCTTCGGAGGGGGTTGAACATATTCACCAAGATTTTTAGTGTGTTCTTATATTTGTGTTGAAGCATAGCGTGTTCCTTAGAGTTTCCTCCATCATTTCCTCCCAAAATTCAATGCAAAGTTTTTATAAACCTCCATCAAATTTTGTGGGAGTGTCATAATCTAAAGGATCAACCGAAAGGTTTGTCCAAATAAGCGAATAAAAAGAACAACTTAACCATGAACAGTAGATCACCGGACAGTTATTTCTATTAAATCCGAAATGTAAATTTAATTGTTTTGCCAGACTGTAAACTGCCCACATGTGTGGTTGCCAGTGAAAGCCTTGACAACAATGGGCGTGTTTAGGTAACATGTACATGGTGACATCCACCCTTGTGTCAGGGTCGCCAAAACAAAGGCACCGTCATGCCAACAGTAGCCGGGGTACACCTGCGAGTTGTGGTTACCATTGTCCGGACGGCTCACAACTACAGGTGAAACAGTTATGCAACTTCCGACATCTCTGAGCAACCTGCACATGTTAACATACATCTAGAACTTACTCATGGTAGAAAAATCTGGGGATATTACGTGGCATGGAAGTCTTATCTGATCTTAGAATTTTTAATTTAAGAGAAATGATTTATTGAATCAATAACTTATGTAGCTCAAATGGCTGGATTGGATTTTTTTTACAGTGGACAAAATGACAGGCTTCTAAAAGCTCGCATGATGTAATTAAAAGAGTTCGGTGACAAGATAACATCTAGTTATTTAAATGATTCGATTCGTGAATTGAAATATTCTATCAGGAATAGCATTAACAGCACAACTTACAAATTACGCGTCTTGTTCAAGAGCTTCACACAGTAGACGCTGTTTTTGAAACAACAAGTAGTCCTACAGCTGAACTGAGAGAATTTGTCGTTGGTTCTTACTGTCTCATGATGAGCACCCCCACGTCTAGATGGAAGCCAAGTACTGTGTTTCTCAGTTTACGAGAACTTGTGCAAATTTACCGTAGACATTTTTTGCTCCTTCCAGAGTCAAACCGACAAAGACCTGTAATGTTCAGTGCAAGTATAATCCCAAGAAAATTCAAATTAGATAGATATTTTTTGTCTCTTTTATTTGCCATCTCTTACCAAAAGGCTGACTGCAAGGGAAACCTAAAAGGTTTGAACGGGAATCATATCTATGACAGTTAAAAAAAAGTTTTGAGACCAAACCTCGTCGATCGATGGTAAAACACATGACAGGAAGAAGCCCACCGTTTAACGTTACATAATGACGTCTGACTGCCCATGGTGTTGCTAGGCTGGAAGCACGCCGTGTATAACATGCTATTTCTTCATCAGTTGGGATATAAATGGCTCATTTTCCCACATCTTCCGGTGTAGCCCGTGATATTATTTATTTATTTATCCAAACCGGCAAAAGTCATCCACCTCTTTGCATAAACGATACCAAACAAAGTTATAATCACATACGTAATGATGCAGACAGTTCCAAGAAAAGGGAATATTCCCCGTCATACAGAAGAGAAATCGATCGGCCGACAAGTCTGTAAGTTGTCAAAGACATTTCTGGTAATAATGTGTACCCGATGTTTTCTCTTTTTCATGGATCGGCCTATGTCCGTTGTTCGATGAGCCCCGTTCAATGTGATGGGGTGGATTTTCAGATGAAAAGAAAGCATTCGAATCTTTCGGGAGGTTTTTAGATTAGTGACCTTATGGCGACCAACAAATACGACCACAACTCATAAACTGTGATGCAAGGGACAAATTTCCAATTCTGGCAGATTTGGGGACCGAAAAGTGTGATGTGAAGGACAAATAAATCTACACATCTCCTACGCCTCATCACAAAAATAAAACAGAGCGATGGTATTGACCACAGTATTGACTACAATACTATTTGACAGCGTTTAAAGCATGCTTTCAGAATCAAGGAACACACGTGGTTTGTGGCGAGAAAATCGTAACGTTCTACATGCTATAACTATACCTACTTCAGAAATGTTTTCCTGTTTGTTGCTTAGAAATGGTCAAAACACACAGCCGTGTGCATGGCTACAAGGGTGTGTATTTTATTTACCCATGCCCAATAATTAGATTAGGTACGAGCCAATACTGGAGATATTTGACAAGCAAACCAATCTGCTGGAGCACGGTGGATATCCGTCACTGTGCATGTCATAATCACGTAATCATGAGAAGTAATGACATCATTAACCTGGATAGGACCCTCATGTGAGGATGTTTGTATCGTTCCCATGGCAACAGAAGAAAGGGTGGCTGAACAATGAGTAACAGTACGCTACAAAAGTCCCGGAGTACATTGCCCTTGCCCTGAAATGCGAATGAATATACTTGGCCAAAACAGTCACGTTTGGCTTGCTACTGTTTTGCTTGATTCAAAGAGCCCGCCCATATATAACAGGTACCTAAACTAAAGTTTTGACAGCTCTAGGTAAGGCCTATAGCAAGTGGCTTTAGGCTGAAACAAACGTTGTAACAAATGTTGAATTACAAAAATCACGATCACACCCCATAGATGGCATGCCTCTTTTTACCTTTATGACAGATAAAATCTGCTGGACTCTGTTAAGTAATTAGTGTACTTTGTTCTAACTATTGGCTATATTGGCCGGTTTTGACATACATAACTCTGTAGACCTCTCAACAACTGAAGTAGCTAGTTCAGTCAAGTGGTCTCTAGCGAGGTCGTCAGAGCACAAAGGAGGGGGATCTGTTCAATGTGGAAAGGTGCTCCAAACGTTATATCATTTCTGTACACTTCTAAAAGAAATGATCTGTCAATATCAACGTTAGTGTATCAGAGTTACGCGGTTACGCTGGATCATTTATGTTTTCTGTACCTTCATGAGTTTTTCTTATGTCAACGCAGAGTCCCACGGGAAAAGTATTTTCCCTAAGGCGGTTGTTTAGGATATAAATATTTGTATTGTTCAATTCAGCCTTTTACAGACCTGTCTTTGTATTGAGCGTTCCCTTCACGTTTGTTAGATGTGGTTGTGCATGTTTCCTAAACGTAATTTCATGTTTTCTTTCAGATTTTAGAACTTGCCCACCAGATCTCCATGTTTCAACCGTCTCAACCATTGACTCTTTCCGAGAGGACTCAACTTTACGAAGATTCAACTAGATGCAGTTCAACTTTTTACCACTGTGTGTCGCCTGTGCACGGATGTCCTGTGCAACACCTGGGAGATGGTTCCATGACCTCATCAACCCGGAATTTATGACGACATGTTCGCCGAGGTGTACCGCATTCGGTAATGACTGCCTTATAGACTGACTCCCACCATCTGCGGTCATCGAAAACTGTCCAAATACACGATGTAAATAGTTAAACGATTAGGATAGACGGAGGATGTCAATATTAGATAGACTATTGAACGCAAATCACCAATAGAAAATACGTTGAAAATGGTGTATAAAAGTCCGATTGTGAAAAAAAGTATTTTCATATTGTAAGATTGTGTATGTTGATAAGGTATTCTTGGGTTTGGTCTTTAATGTTTGTTTGCTGCTATCGTTGTGAATATATATAAGCATTTCTAAGGAACATCTTCGTTGAACATTTAGGACAGCTTCATACAAATGTGCTTATACATGTACTATCAAAGGAAGACAAATGATACGTAGACAAACATATTATGACAATCTTTCACAAACAAAAGAGTATGTTCTAGCATGCTTGGGGATTCTGGCAATTAAAATCAAGTGCTAAACATACTGCAAATGTACATGTAGGTACGAAGTTAAACTCACCCCTTTTCGTTGTCGCTTGCTTAGGTCATGTTGATTTAATTATATGGATGACTTCATCTGGGAATCAAAAAAACTGATGCGAGCGTGCGAATAAAAATAAAATGCTTGACCAAAAAATAGTTGGCTTCATTATGAAATCAAAGTGGTCAGGAAGGCTGAACAAATGACTGAGCACATTATATAGTATACCAAACAACAGATTTTTCATGTTTGTTCTTTCACATCCTCTTTGACCTTGTAATGTTCTAGGACAGTGGTATACGTTTTCCGTGCATTTGCTTATTTTGTACGATTAGATACTTTGTACGATTTAGAGTATAGTTGAAAACTTTTTATTTTTATTTTGGATACGACCGAAAATCGACGCGCACGCGGATCATCCATATAATCAAATCAAACAGTACAGTCGAGACGTATCGGATGGTACCTTGTAAAGTTTCCTTGAGAGGATTAAGTGTAACATCTTGGGATGAATGATGGAGTAGGCCTAGGACTGAGACCTATTTTCTTCATTCCTACCTTCAAACAACTGTGAAGAAGATTGTATATACATGTATCATTACCACCTTGGCTGTAAAGAGTGCCATCTTACGCTCTTTCTGAAACTGCAGATTCCGAGGACGCAAGAACTCAAAGTCATTTACCATCTATGAGCAGCCAACGTTCAACTTGTATCGTGGTAACAAATAAATGTAAATAGTGTAATTCTATTCCTCAACAACCTGTACTCGGAAACTACCCCCCATTTGTAATAAACCATTGGATTTTTGTCTTTCTCTGACGTTGTTATTGAGTGAACGTTGTCAATGGTGAATTGTGATGGTAGATAATATGCATCGCTCGACTGGGAGAGGGAAAATACATTTTAGTCGATGAAGGACATTCGGGTAATTAGATGCAACAAATAGCAGTTACTCGAGCAACTGGATATGATTTGGAAACTGTCAGACATTACTGAAAGCATCAACCGTCTTCCGTCAGTGACAGGAAAGCATCAGGATTTATCACCAAAACTCTGAATTGATGTGTTAATGGCAATTCCAAGCCATGGTTCATACTGCCTCCTCTTCGATCGACCGCCAGGACAGCAGGAGGACAAAAAAAAAAGTCAATTAGCACAAAAACGCGTCAATTAGGACAAAAAATAAACACACACGACCTGCCGCTGGGATGCAGAAGCTTTCCTAATTGAGCGTTCATATCAAATCACGTTATATCAGGTAGAATCAAACCAAAAGCTCCTTGTTGTGATCGATGAAAGGGAATTTATGATGGCAGCTCAACACCCCTCCCCCCCTATCATTTTGTTGACCGGACTCTTTTGTGTGCACTCTTTAGTCTCCAAGCAGATCCTACGGTGCCATAAGATAGTATCAAAGCTTGCCAAGGAGTATAGCCGGCCAAAGGGAGTCAAATGGGCAGCTTTTGATACTATCCTAAGCTTGGAGATTACACTCTTTACAATACATGAACGAGACCTTAGCTTATAGCTTCTGTTGTATGGCTCAAAAGTGACCTCTATTATCTTTGTATAATAAATACTACAAAAAAAGCCCAAACCACGTATTAAACTTTCATTGCGAGGGCTTCAGCCAGGGACAGCTGTCTCACATTCTGCTAGAATCCCAGGCTATGATAATGACTACGACACTACGTATTGTCAAGTTCACGCGACTGTCGATTTGCAATTATTCATTTAACCGCTAGGGGTCCCCAGTGCCACTTCGGTAGAGGTATGCATAAGGCCCATGTTGATGTGGATGAAATGCTACGGGAGCCCTAATCTCCAAGCAGATCCTACGATGGTATAAGATAGTACTAAACTGACCAAGGAGTGTAAACAGCCAAGAGGGCCCCGGTAGCCAAACACAATCCTAAGCCGGCTTTACTCCACTGCCAGCTTTTAATGAATGAATGAAGACCTTTATTGTACAATTTTGCCCAACCGAGCTAAGTACAGGTCACAACAAGTCAGGATATATACATACAACAAGTCAGGATATATACATATAAAAGTGTCACAAATCTAGTCTAACACAAAAGTTCGGCTTCTTCTTGCTTCTTGGTAATAGTGAAAATGTAGGACTGTATGGGTTTCGCTATTGTCGGTTTGTCAAAACGCATGAGAAATATAAACTTGTCAGTGCTACTCATGTGTCTAAAATGAGGGAATCTACTTTCTATATAACTAAATAGAGCATTTCTATCATTCGCATACATATCGCAATCAACAGTGAAGTGCATTTCATCTTCTACCATGTTTGAGGTACAAAATTGGCAGACTCTTTGTTCTAGAGGAGTGCGGTTGTGCCTTCCTGATGAATTCGCAGTCGGTGGCAACTGATTCTTAGTTTAGCAATGGTAGTTCTATCTTTAATATACTACCGTAGGATCTGCTTGGAGATCACGGGAGCCCCATACTGGTGAGAGCGTTTGACAGAGCGTGCAAATAAAAAGAGTTTATCCCCCGAAAAAGTTGTGTTCGCCATGAAATCTAAGTGGTCAGGAAGATTGAACAAACTAGAAAGGCAACGTTTTAGAGGAGATGTAACATTCATTCCCCTCCAATATGAAGTCCCCACCATTTACCAGAAAAAATATTATTAGCTCGTGCATTACCTATGTCATCATAACCACGCACATTCCATCATTTTCGCATGTTTCAAAGCTAGCTACATCTCCAATAGGAAATAATTACCGTTGACCACAAACCAAACGAAATATGAATTCGAAGTTCCTGCATTGACAATGCAAATGAGGTACCCTTTTAGTGTAACACTGTTTGTATATGCACCTTTCTGTAAGAGAAATAGCACAAGGAGATTGAAACAAGTATTGATTATACGAATGAGATCCTCATTAGACAAAAGACCTACTTCATTGCCTTCACCTTTTCTAAAGCAACATATGGGTCACCTATATCTCCAATGGGAATCTCTAACATTGACCACAAAAGAAGAATGAAGTTTCTGCATTTATTGTGCCTAAATGAGGTACTCATTAGTAAAACTCACGTTCTGCTGTACATGTCACGTGTGTGTGCCCCTTTCCTATAGGTACTTTCACTCTGTGTGTTTATTCATTTGTTCCCGACCACTTAGATTTTGCACGCTCGCGTCTGTTTTGGGTTCCAATGGGATGTTATCCCAGTAATTAAATCAACATGGCCTAAAACAATTCTTATACAATGATCATCAATCTTTCATTCATGCTTATATTCCATTGGTTACATTTGAACCCATGTAATCAGGTCAGACCAGTTCGACCAATGGCGTATCAGGTAACCGGGTCAGCTGTGATGTTGCCACGCCCCCTTCCATACACGCTGATTCAAGTGCCATCATGGCGGGAGATGCGCCGGTTGTGGTGAGTAGCGTTAGATTTGACCGCGTTACACACGTGTAAGAACAGGTAGCCTCTTCTAAACAAGGCTGATAGAGTCTTCTAACTTCCATGTCTCTGCCAGCATAACTCTATTAGGGATAGGATCGTCTCTTCCGCATGTTTGAACCGATCGCAGACGTTGTGTGTCCCGGCGAGGCCGAGGTCGACGGCAAACCGTGACATAAGAATATTTTACGGGGATTTTTGGAAATACTTTGTGTTTTGAAAGGCTAGTTACTTATACGACATCATGATGATTTCTAGTTTTGCTGATGATGTTATATGTAAAGATAGAAGCCACCAAAATCTTATTGGTGTCACGTGGCCAATTGTCTTGTATTATATAAAATGGTCAACTCATTATACAAGCACAAGCATGCACACGGCGTTTGCCATTGTTTGCCATGGAGCGTGATTATGTAAAGCTTGTGTGTGTGCATGACACAGCAGAACTAAAACCGAATAAAAATAGATATCTTAAAAAGGCCTAACTATCAAGTATTTTTTGTACAAGCGTAATTTGATACAATTGCTTGTTTCGTCCTTTAATAGTAGTTAGTAATACCAAGGTAATACCAGGTAAGGTGCATGAGGGTACATAATTTGATTAAATGTTCACTAGCGGTGCCTATCAAGCTAACGTTATGATCACAACTTCTGGGTGGTAATACTAGATAGGCTAAGATAGCTCTTTTGTTTTGGAAGGAGTGACATAAGTTTGGGCACCCTAGCGGCTAGTTTTGGAATTGCAGGTTTTTTTTGTTTAACATTTCCAAACAAGAGTTACCTCTGTCACTAAAGAAAGGAATAATGAATTTTCATGAATTTTGGTATGTAGGTATGTTACACAAAATAAGATTTAAAATTTAAAAATACATTTGCATGATAATGAGAAAATTAATACCATAGCATTTTTTCAAATGTACATTTGTATTTCTTTGTTCCAGACATGATATGGTCTTGACATTTGAGTGGCATATAGATTTTGACTTTGAATTAATTTGCATGATTTATTCAACACAAAATTAGCAAACTGCTAAATGATACTTTTTTTAATACTTTGTCATTACTCATGTTTTTTGCTAATTTGAAATACCCAAATCTATCTAGCATAGTGTATATACGTCAGATGATTGCTTGCCCACCTGAATTTATTGTGTGAAGTTTTGCCAGTCCTCGTAAATTTACTGCTGGTTGTCACTAAGATCCCCCACTCATTAAGTCATTAACATCATCATCATCATAGTGTATCCCGTTACACCGGTGAAGTACAATCCGAAGTACAATTTTACCAGTATCAGTAACAGGAATTAGTAAAAAAAATGTTGATGATAACACAAGTCTTTCTTGTCATTTCTAGATGACAGGGCAGACAGGAAGAACATTTACCAACTGGGCCAAGACATTCTCCTGCGAGCCAGAGCTGTTCTTCGAGCCCACTACAACAGAGGAAATAAGACAGGTCAGGACGTGTGAAGAATAAGCAACTATCCATGGTCTGAGCATTGTTGTAGTTAGAGATAGTTACACTGTACATCATTTGTGCCTGCCTTCAACTTCCATATCATTTTTCATCATGCCTTTGTTTCTTAATTCAAGAAATAAAGCCCTGCCTAATACCCACTTTAGACAGCCAACAGTTGCTGTGTAAATGTTGCCCAAGAGTCGTCTCTGGTGTCGGTATGTTCAGGCTGTCTAAAGAGGATCAAAATAGTCATACAGTGGTTTTCTTTGAATCATCGCGCGGCCACCTTGGACCTGGTCGTGTGGCCTTTCAGCAGGCGGTCTGTGACTATTCTTTGCATGTCTAAAGGAATCGTCGCCCACAACGTTAGACGATAATGTTGTACTGTTCTTTATCCTGATAGCATATCAGTCTTACAAGAAACAGACTGCGATTAGAACTGGTATAAAGACACATCACATTTAAGCCTCTGAAAAGTCAGGCTCGTATATAGTAGTATATTAGAGCCTAAATTTTGGCTCCCCTAGAAATTAGTCTAGCTTGACTGATATCCTAGATCAATAATGATTTTCTTTCAATACTTTCTTTGTAATCCAAGATCCTGGACAAAGCCAAACGTGACAGCAAGCATGTGAAGGTGTGTGGGTTTGGACACTCCCCCTCAGACATAGCCTGTACCACAGACTACATGATCAGTCTGGCCAAGTTCAAACAGGTGTTGGAGGTAAGTGTCAAGTCCACATTTAGTCCTCTGTATTTCAGCAGACTTTTTAATTTATAGAATTAAACCAACTACACATGTGAGGTTTTGTGAGTTAAACTAATAAAAAACACAGAAGTATCCCGTTGCCAAGCAGCACTGCAATTATCATGCAGTAGCTAACGTGGTACCCATGTGTAACATTAGTATTGATGCTACAGGTAAGTTGGACATGAAGTGTGTACACACGTTTACAACGCTTGACATTCATTTTGACCTTTAGTCAGTCCCTGTGAGTCCTTGACATTGTTGGTCCATTTTTCCTACACCTTTTTGCTGAGTCAGAAAATACCTGCCTGAATTTTAAACTGATTTAAAGGGATTTTAAGCTGAAAACGCTTGATTTGCTTTAAGATAACAAGCATCCGAAGTCTAGGCACTCTATTGCTAGTTACCATAGAGTGGTCGGGCTTTTATGAATGAATTTTTAACAGCCATCTAAAGAACATACTTGGATGAGGAATGCGTTTATACTGCCCTTCATGCTCCATATTGAAAGTGGCAAATGCTGTGAAATGATTTTGTGAATGTATTTTGTGCTATGCCAGACAGTGTGCCCTAACATTCTAATCAACATGACAATACTTATACATGATAAGATCACTATAAAGAATTTGTTCTGTTAAGGTGTGTTGAAGCACCACCTGTGAAGGATGTTTTGTGTGCTTGAGGTAGTTGCAGCATAATTAACATACCTAGAGTAAGGTTGGAATGGTTGCCAGTACTTCTATGTAACAGCCTTGGAAGAGTTCTGTTCATCAACACAAACCATTGTTTCACCTATGTCCTCCTGCTAACCAGTTTCCATGTCTGTCCCATATAACCTGTAGGTTGATAAGGAGAACTGTGTAGTGACAGTCCAGTCCGGAATCCTGCTCAAGGAGTTGAATGAGGAAGTGTTGCCAAAATACAACATGGCCCTCTCCAAGTAAGGACTCACAAAAGCCATGTAACACGTTCTGTTTAGTGAAAGCGATAGTTTAATGAATGCTACCTTTACTTACTTCCATATTCATGCCTGAGGGTCAGGGACTATGGTAGCATCCTGTATCAGCCTCCTCCACTCCTTCCTGTCTCTGGCTCAGCCAGTGGCTTGCCCATCCATTCTCGAATGTCATCGCCCCACCTCCTCCTACCGTTGATGGACCCTTGTAGTATATCTATAGTGGTGATGTTGCCCGCTCTGACATGACCATATATTTTGTTGTCTTCTTTTTTTGTTTTATTTTCAATTTTATTAACTACTATTTGAGTTTTGTCACAGGACTGAAACGTAATATAAAAATGTACTCTTCCATCCTGTAGTCAGGGGGCAGTGTCGGAGATCTCTGCTGCAGGGGTTATCTCCACTGGAACCCACGGTACAGGCAAGACATTTGGCATCTTTGCCACAAAGGTAAGTCATTGCTTTAAAAAAATTCTAGATATATAATGTAAAATACATTTTGTAATGTGTAGTGGGAAAGGAACTATGCTCATTTGTACTCATAAACAATTGGTGCTCTTTATTTTATGCTCTCTTAGCTTTTTGTGTTGGACAATATTCTGCCAATTGTTGGATTGAAATTTGCATCTCTCCTTAGGTTGAACCAACCTCTTTGTTTCATGATCACATATGACCTCTGAAATTTGTGAGTGTAATCTTTGAGCAATGGCTGAACGTTACTTAAAGGTAGTTGGTTGATTGTTCAGATGTTGTAATGATTTTTGTGCTGATACTTCTGTAGGATATGTCTTAAGTTAGATGACAACTGTCCCATATTGTATGTAGGTTTTAGAGATGACAATGATGACAGCGTCAGGTGAAGTGCTGAGGTTGTCTCGTGAGGAGAACAAAGAGGTGTTCCTCACAGCGCTGGTGGGCCTGGGCTCCCTGGGGATCATTCTCACAGTCAAGATCCAGTGTGAGCCTGCCTTCAATCTACATCAGGTCCAGTTCAGCTGCTCACTTGACAAGGTAACAAGACATCAAACATCTCGTACCTCCATGAAATACATGTGTATTTTCAGTTACATGTATTGTCTTTTTGTCGTTGTATCCAATATGTTGAATTTCTCCCTAATTCTGTCTAATCCATTTTACCCACTTGCTTTCATATTCATAAGGCAACAGACTTACATATAACACAATATTGAAGTCAGAAAAGGGGATTATGTATTCTTGGACTTTTTTGGGACCTTTGAACTTCCTGACAGTGTCTAAGGACCCCAGCGTGCCTGTTATGTCTGATGAAGACACCATCCACTCTAACAACTACCGACACTCCGAAAACAAAACCTCTGTACACAGAGGTAAAGATAGTCTTTCTATAATGATCGCAGATGATGTGCTGTTCAACTATGTTGTGCAAAACGATTTCCTTAAAAGCTGTTTCCATTTTTGTCCAGGTAGTTATTTATTATAATACCAGGCAAAAACCAATACAGTGGCCTAAAATCTGCTTGGATAGTAGCCAATTGGCTCACTACATGTACTTTCAAGATAGTTGTATAGTTTTGCATAACCTGAAAATACTAAGCACTACATTACCCCAAAACTCCATGTATTATTGGGACCTCAATAACTACCAACGTGCCGAATTTGAAACAAATCCATCAAAAGGATATTTTAGTTAACGATGCTGACACACAAGCACAGACAGAACATTCCTGTTTAAGGTCAATGACCTCCTTCATGGATCTAACAAATAATCTTCAAAAGCTCTAAGTATTTCATGCAGGTATAATACATACCGGGTAAAAAGCATAATTGTCCTAAGTAGAGACTTGGTTAAGAGTCAATGTCCTGCTTACTTAGGTGTGACCGTGATTACACAAAGGGCCAGTCCTTGTGTAAGGTAAGGTTTATCAGACAAAACCTCCTTGCATAAAGGCAGCGATTATAGTGCATGCCAAGCCACCTCCCACAATAGTGTTGTAATTTCTCTAACACAATGATCTTCCTTATGTTCCATGGGTTGCATTTGAACCCCATGTAATCAGGTCTGATCAGTCCGATCAATGGCATGTCACCATCAGACAAGCTTGTCAGCTGTTGACAAAAAGTCTGCACACAGAGGTGAAGATAGTCTGTCTGTGCTTGCATATAACGCTATTCCACCTTTACCCGCAGGGTAACCTGTATCCATTGTTTAGGAAACAGGGTATTCAAGGATATCAAGTCAATGGATAGTGGATGTTGTCAATATTTTGCAGTTTGAAAACACCATCCATTTACTTGACATCCCTAAATATACTGTTTTGTGAAAACAAGAGATATAGGTTACCTTCAGATAAAGGTGAACTAGCGTTAATGTGCTGTTAAACTGTGATGCGAGAATGCGTAGTGGTCAAGAGTTTATCATTTTTCATTTGCTACATAATGTTCTAATTGTTTTGTAATTTTTTTTGCAGATTCTGAGTAATTTAGACAAGCACCTGGATGAGAATGAACATTTTAAGTTCATGTGGTATCCTTACACAGATGGAGTGGTGGCATTTCTTTCCAACAGGACAAAAAAGGTACAATCTTTTTTTGCATCATATCTATGTTAAGTTTGACATGCATACATGTATGTACCACTGGTCAGTACATAATCCTGAGATTAGTTCTAGAAATTCTACAGTCAAATCTGTACCTAAGGACCACCTGGTCAACGTGACCCCTTCATAGCAGTCCCTTAAACAGTTCTCCCCATTGACATTGAGCATTCTAAATGTCCCTGAGTGGTCTCTTTGGATGTATATGATTATTGTGAAAAGAAAAGGTAAAGACTTTATATGGGTAGGAGTGATAAAAAATGAAATACCATTGCTGAACTGAAAGTAATTGTATTGCTGGTTAATATCATTGAAGACCTTTATACACATGGTTGTCTGTTATAATTATAGCAATTTGTTTATTTGTTGAAGTATGTTACATTGACATTTTTCTATGCACATTGCAGCCAGTGCAGACCAATCCCAGCTGGTTTTGGGATTACTTTGTAGGCTACTATGTTCTGGAGTTTCTTCTCTGGATGAGGTAAGAAACTGAATTTTGTACACTTTTAGATATACATGTATATACTAGTATGCTTTCTCTCCCAACAATATTTCACAAAATATTCATCTATTTTATGCTTTCAAAACAGTGTAATTTCATCTTCAAGTCTTTTAATCAAGGCTTAATGACCTGTCCTGTGGTGTTAACAGTGATCTAACACCATTAACACCTTAGCAATGCCATTAACACCTTGCCATTGATACTTCGCTATAACGTAGAGAGAAAAATGTGTCATAAGCATGATTATTATTTGGCCAACTCAAGCAGACACCATCTAAAAATTATATCAAGCGTGTGTTATTGGCTTTTTTTCTTCATCTTAACTATGACTTTATGTCTCACAATTAGCTGATAGCAACGGAGGCCTGTACTTGGTCCACCAAGCATAGTTATGGAATGATTTCTTGTATGCTGGATACCTTATTGTGTCATGTAGTACCCACTTTGATGCACATGACTTACCTTGTTTACTGTTTTCTCCAGTACATTTTGTCCAGCCCTTCTGCCCTGTATCAACAAGTTTTACTACAAGCTTTACTATGCTGTACCCTCAGAACAGGTGGACCGCAGTGACAAAGTGTTCAACTTTGAGTGTCTCTTCAAGCAGTATGTGACAGAATGGTCTTTTCCCAGGTATGGTTCTGATGCTTGTGATATGTCATCATCATCCGGGTGTGCTGGTTGCACGGATAAGTGAGTCTGTAACTGTGATAAGTGAGTCTGTAACTGTTGTTTACCTTTACAGTCCTCGGTATTTATACTCAGTGAATGGAGGTATTGTTTTGGGGCATTTTTTTTGTCCCTGCATATTTGTGGGTTTTTGCATACATTCGGCAACCATAACTCTAGAATCTATGGATAGATTGTTAGGATACTTGGTCAGTGGATAGGTGCAGGTTGATTATAGTGTCTTTTCTTGGACATGTAGCAGCAGCTCCTATTTTTGTTTACACTATGGTCCTATTTTTGGTGGCAGATAGCTTTCGATGTCAGGACAAAATGGTGTAGGTTTTGCCCCCCACCCCCCTTTATCAGCTTGTGTTGTGGTTTCCATACATGTGTATGAGAACTCAGCCTTGCAGACCTCGATAGATACATGTATGTTTTTTTTGCATGACGTTTGTAATGGAAAATGATGTAAGATTCCATTGCAAGTTAGAGTATTTATAATATGGTAGGCACATATTGTATGTTTTTCCAATCTTCATGGCTTATGTACCAAATGTTGTTATGTCTGTGTAGGAGTGAAACTGCAAACGTGCTGCTAACTTTACAAGAGTGGGTCAAGTCACACCCAGAACACAAGGTTCACTTCCCAGTGGAGGTTCGGTTTGTCCAATCAGATGACATCTACCTTAGCCCCTGCTACCAACAGGACAACTGTTACATCAACATCATTTCTTACAGGTATGATTACTTCACTACAGCAAAGATTGATATTACAATACAAAGACTGCCTTAAATAGATTCTTTGTCAGAATAGATTGACAGATATGAAGAGTTATAGTTTTGCCAGTTGTCATAATGTAGTATAGATTGAGCAAGCTGCACACACTATAGGGTGTCTTGTATTGTAATTTTCTGTAGGTTAGACTTTGTAAGCTCACTGAAATGACTGACGTCCAATGTACATGTACATTGTATGATGTTGCAGACCTTATGGAAAGGATGCACCAAAGGATGCTTGGTGGGACATGTATGAGAGTGTCATGCATAAGGTTGGAGGGAAACCTCATTGGGCAAAGGTTGGTTGTTTTTGTGTTCATGTGACGTTAACGCTAGTTTACTTTTATCCGCGGGGTGACCTTTATCCGTTTAATAACAGGGTATTCAGGCATATCAAGTCGACGAACGGTTGTTTCATACTGTAATATTTTCAAAATATAGCAGTTTGAACTGACATTTTGTTAGCATGATAGCCCTAAATACCCTGCTTTTGAAAATAACGGATATAGGTTACCCCACGGATAAAGGTGAACTAGCGTTACATGTCAAGCAGTGTTCAAGTGTTCTAAGGCTAAAACTTGTAACATTTCTGTGATATTTGTACTAGTAGATATCAGTCCTCAAAGTGAAGGTTTATATGGAACTTTTCGTTTAGATCTAAGTATGATGTAACTGTTTCAAATTTGATATTCAATTCTTTACTTCCAGGCTCACAAGGTGACCCCCGATCAGTTCCAGAAGCTGTACCCAATGTTTTCCAAGTTCTGTACAGTTCGAAAGCAGCTAGACCCACAAGGCATGTTCCTGAACCCCTACCTTGAGCGCCACATCCTTGGCATGACCCCGCAAATGAAGTTTGATATGAAAAGTCATCTATAGCAAAACACCATAGGACATGGACTGTCTTTTGCATGGAGTAATACTATTATATTAGGCTGCCAAAATGCTTTCCGTTTTATGATTAGAGTGTGTGGCACTAAATGTCTTGGTTGTAGTAGTGCACACCTACATGTACAACATGTTTGCTTTTACTTATGCTAGGCTGTAGCAAGGACGTTATAACATTCTTGGCTGTTGGTAAGTTTTCCTCCTTGGTTTTACCAAACACTCTTTTACAAAGAGGATGTTTGAATTAACTAATAAAAAGCAAGACATATAGAGGTCTTGAATAACATGCACAATATTCACATTGTACAGTGAATGTCAGTGTAGTATACAATGTACATGTCATGTTATTTTGTGCCAAAACTGAATGAAAATCCGTGTGTACGATAAGCATCATAGTCAGTACATGCAGTTATTTCTTTTTTACTAGGGCAGAAAACTATTTATCTACATGTAGTTTCATGGGTGACATTACTAATAAGTCAAAATGGTAATGTTAAATTGGTTATTTGTTAAACAAATATCGTTTAATGTTGACAGAAACTTCCTTCAGGATCTCTACCGGTAGAGTCAACGATTCTACTGGTAATGGTTTTTGTGAATGATGAAAATAATGGTAGATTTTAGGTTTGGATGATGGCAGTGTATGGCATGCTTGTACTTTTGCATATGATTTTCACATAACATGTTACTTTAAATCATTCCTTCAGAACTAACATTGGATAAAAAGTCCTTAGTACAAATACTTTTTGATTTTACATTATGGACATACTAGTAGGTATTTTCTCAAGGACTGTATCCATATCACACAATGTTAAGTTTCCAACACTACTTCCTGATGACTTGATATCTATAAATGGTTTATGTCAAATTCCTAATCATTGCACAATACTTGCCTCCTGGCAGCCAATGGCTGTATTGAATTTATCTATTTCACATAGACCAAGTTACCTAAGTTATGTAAAAGATACTGAATATTTAAAAATTATTGTGTGGAATAGTAAGCTACAAACTTCTCAATATAAATCAGATAAAAGTGTGACGTCCAGCGTGGTTTATTCTTCTTCTTATGAGCATTGCAGTATGCGAAAATTAGGACTTACCAATGATGATATATGTACCACCACATGTACCAGGTAAATCTGGTAGTGGTAATTTAAGAAATACGAAAGAGAGGAGGGCAGCAAATGACCTGGAAGAAAACTTCCATGCGGGACTTACAAGAGTTTGGGTACAGATTTCAGATTCACCCTGCAATCTCTGACCACTGTAACTTCTCTCGAATTAAACATAGCAATTCTAAACATTCTTCGGAACAAACTAATAAGAATTTGCGCACCCGCCCTCATTTAAAATGAAAAGCGTTTGAAATAGGCAAACCATGGTATCATTGGAAAAGTCTTTGATAGCAATTCAAAAACTGAAGTCCGTTTTCAGATTGCGTTCGTTGTTGGCGAGTTATGAGTGTTTAAAAAGTCCCTGTAACGTTAACCGCGACCGAAAATTAGCATTTTTGACAAGGTTTCGAAATAGGCAAACCATGGTATCATCTGAAAGGCCTTTTAGTAGCGATTCAAAAACTGAAATCTGTTTTCAGATTGCGTTTGTTGTTGGCGAGTTATGAGTGTTTAAAGTTAAGTCCCTGTAACCGCGACCGAAAATGAGCATTTTTGAAAAGCGTTTGAAATAGGCAAACCATGGTATCATTGGAAAAGTCTCTTGGTAACAATTCAAAAACTGAAATCCGTTTTCAGGTTGCGTTCGTTGTTGGCGAGTTAGGAGTGTTTAAAGTTAAGTCCCTGTAACCGCGACCGAAAATGAGCATTTTTGAAAAGCGTTTGAAATAGGCAAACCATGGTATCATCTGAAAGGCCTTTTAGTAGCGATTCAAAAACTGATATCTGTTTTCAGATTGCGTTCGTTGTTGGCGAGTTATGAGTGCTTAAAGTTAAGTCCCAGTGTAACCGCGACCTAAAAGGGGCATTTTTGAAAAGCGTTTGAAATAGGCAAACCATGGTATCATTGGAAATGTCTCTCGGTAGCAATTCAAAAACTGAAATCCGTTTTCAGATTGCGTTCGTTGTTGTCGAGTTATGAGTGTTTAAAGTTAAGTCCCTGTAACCGCGACCTAAATTAAGCATTTTTGAAAAGCGTTTGAAAAAGGCAAACCATGGTAAAGGTGTCTTGGTAGCAATTCAAAAACTGAAATCCGCTTTCAGATTACTTTCGTTGTTTGCGAGTTATGAGTGTTTAGATTTAAGTCCCTGTAACCGCGACCTAAAAGGGGCATTTTTGAAAAGCGTTTGAAATAGGCAAACCATGGTATCATTGGAAAGGTGTCTTGGTAGTAATTCAAAAACTTAAATCCGTTTTCAGATTGCGTTCGTTGTTGTCGAGTTATGAGTGTTTAAAGTTAAGTCCCTGTAAACCGCGACCTAAAAGGAGCATTTTTGAAAAGCGTTTGAAATAGGCAAACCATGGTATCATTGGAAAGGTCTCTTGGTAGCAATTCAAAAACTGAAATCCGTGACATCAGGCTTCCAGAGTGAGTAGTACTTAGTACTAATACCGCGAACTCTCTATATTGGCTATTGCATTAGATTTGATGTCACCCATTATATTTACATGATGTGGCCTGTAAGTCCCCTCCATCCATAGTGTACTCGTCCAATATGGAGGACGGGCTGACAACAGATCTTGCTTGGCAACCTGTGGCGTCCTAGATTTGCATTTTATCAAAGACGAAGAAACCACACGCCGCTTAACAAAAATTTATATGAGGTAAGTTTCTTGAGTATTTAAATTTTGCTCGATAACTCTTGATTTAGGTTGTGAAGTTAACGAGAACTGAGTGCCACGATTGGGGAGCGGGGGGGGGGGGGCGGTATCGTAGTTCTTTATACTCACATTAGGCGAAAATCAATCGGACGACGAGTCTGAGAGCTCTAAATTACGAGGAGGCATGACCCTGATGCCGACAAAGCGGCAGAGTTTCATATCCGTAGGCCTCGGTGGCATACAGAGTTACGCCATAGAG
>NC_049980.1:11694046-11720725 GCF_000003815.2 Branchiostoma floridae | reverse complement strand
CTAATGTGAGGGGGTTATTAGGAACTTCGTAATAGTACTAATACTAATTTTTGTTACAACAGTTGAACAGTTAAATGATGTACACCCCAGTAATGCTATGATATGACCAGACCCTATACCACTTGGTTTCCACGAGTCTGTAGTAACGTTGCATTAGAACTTTTCTGGATGTGATTTATGTTATGGTTTAAAGAGGACGTTTAGGTTTTGGCTCCTCATTTCTTAATTAAGTTAATACAGAGAAAGTCAGTAATTGTAAGTGTTCTGTACAAAGTCAGGCACACTGAGCGTATCTTAAAGCACTAGTGAAGCCCCTGTATTTACAGGTACATGGACACACCTTTAGATAATTGCACTTTGACCAACCCAGCCAAGGGGTCAATCAGTCTTTGTTCGATCACCTTCCTTAAATAGCCTGTTGTCCCTGGGGAGAGTGTTGACCCACTTGCTATAGCAACCCTCTAATACAGTGAGAGCAGCTTTTGTTGTCAGTTTCTATGAGTTAATTTTTAAGGTAAGCCAAATTATATCACAAGGAGTTTCATTTGTCGTGTGCTGAATATATTGACTATGTATACGATAGAAAATGATGAAGATGAATAACACCTTGAAGTAGTTTGGGTTGGTTGATGAAACTAGGTATGAAGTGAATGTGGAAGACACAGCTCATTACCATTGTACATAAGACATAACAAAGGGGCGACAGATAAGTCAACAGCACAGGTGCACTAGACTGGAAAGCTGTTTTTGTGTGGCAAGAATGTGTTGTCCACCTTTCAGCTTTCTGGACATGATCCAACTTCACCCTTTAAACTCAATATGATTTTATAATCACCAGAAAAATACCTATAGAGATTCAAGGTTAAACAATTTACTCTTACATAAATTCTGTGCCAGTGCCGTTTTAAGGAAAGCGCAAAAGTCCTGTCCATTTTTTTTTTAAATTTACACCTGAATTCTCATGGAATTGTTTCAACACTGATTAAACTTTATTATTCATTTGCAATATCGATATTGTTGATCTGGCATTGTCCAGGGGTGGCAAACTGGCATAGTTTTAATGTAGTTACTATGCAGTCTAACTTTGTCTTTTCCCAAGGACTTTTACAAATCTTATTACCACATATCTGTTTTCTTTCTTGAAGTGTAAGTTATTTTTTTCAGAGTCACATGTACTAGTAGCTCCTTGGTCCTTATTGTATGTTATTTTCCAGCACCATGTGACCAGTGAGCAATGACCAGTCGACAGAGAGGGGGTCATGGGGCAGGAAGGGGCATGGCCAGGATGCCTGCTGCCAAAACCAGACCCCGTCCATTCTACTCACCTGCCAGTGAGAAGGAAACCAGCAGTCAGATCCTGAAGGAGGCGCGGGCCTCTGTAACACCTGTAGGATCAAACAGAGTAGCAGGAGCGAGGAAACCTCCAGTGGGGCAAAGAAAACCTACTACTAACGTTACTACAAAGAAAGGTGGCCTTTTTGGTGATGCCCTTACAATCCAACCTCTGTGAGTATCATTTTTTTTTCTTCTTTTGTACAGCTGTATAGCCTTCTTTCCTTTGTACAACTGTACCCTGTTATTCTCAAGATTTCAGACTCAGGAAGTCAGATGAAAATTTGGTCTGTCATTATCATGTGATGTTGTATTGAAAGTTCAGCTTTCTACAAAACTTTGACACAGGTGAGTCTTTATAATGTGTCATGTTCTGGTTATTCATGCCAGTCTGTCTTTCATCTATATGCCAACTCTTACACATGAATCCTATTTCCTTAACTACTTTTGAGTCAGCAAATTTGTCATCTACAAAGTAATTTCTGTTTGATTTCTATATGAACAAAAAATGTCCACCTGCAGTGTATTTGCACTATATATCATGTCTTCTGATTGGCATTAAAGTTTTTAAACATGTAATGTTAACAAGGCATTGTAGGAAGTTGCTCTGGGAGTATACAAGAAGCAACACTGTAGTCTTTTATTATCATTGCAGAGGCCAAACAAGAACCCACAGAGACCTGAACAAACTGCCAGTGTTGGGAAACAATGTGACAAGTAGGTACCTCCCTCCATTCCATTGTACACATTATATTATAATCAACATTGTTTTGAAATAAGGTTGATTCATATTGATGTGAAGTAAAATGTTTTACTGATATTTAAAGCATTATAAAGCTATGATAGCCATGATCATCGATTTCTTAACGAGTCACAATGTCATCTATCAGGATCTGACATTTTGATTGATAATCAACATGCTAATCATAATTTTCTCAAAAAGCACAAGTATTTGTATTACAGCTGAAATGTTGTCACTGTATTGTTTCATTTTTATTCAGCTTCATCAAAAGATGCTAGACAGATATCAAGCCATGCAGGCCCACCAAGGAACAGTGGTGAGTAAAAAAAATGAGTGCAATATGCAGAGGAAGTTTGGCTGTAACAGACAATCATACTGATCACAGGAATGTACCATTTATTTGTTCACGTCCTGAAAATTAAGAATCTGTACTTTTTCAGTGCAATCAAGGAGGTTAAAAAAACTACTTGGTGCAATGTTATTATATTCATTCCAAGTGCCTTCTAAGACCTTAAGCTAAACTAAAGGTAAAGAAATTACTTTCTTGAGAGAGGACCCCTTGACAGCAACCACAACCCCTCAATTTGTCAAATTCATTTCTTTTCATTAATCTACTGCTCTCTTCATCCTTTGACCAAGAATCTACCCCATTGATTAAATCTAGATATTGTCTAAAGCTAAGCTATTGAGCAAACAAATATACAGCAACCAAATCACCAACTTCCATTGATAGTGAATATGAAGTTGACATAATCATTTATTTTGGTGTAGCCAAAACTAAGAATGAGAGCCGAGTGCTGTCCAGCCATGCTGGCACCAGGGCTCAGGACAGTCAGGAGATGGACGATAAGAGGAGGTCCGAGCTGAAGACCCTGCTACAGAAACACATTGAGAAGCTGTCAGCAATGTACCGTACTGAGGAGATGCAGAGCTTTGGACGCAGGATGAGGTTTAAAGGAGTCACAACACTCAAACCATCATTGTGAGTATTGTGGGGAAAATCAGTAAACACTGGACACAATAAAAAATGTATGATTGACATCTACATAAGGATTAACTGGCCAATGTAACCACTTTTTGGTGGTCCTTTGAGATCATTTTTTTAATGTAATCAAGCATCAAGATTCCTGTATAGAGTGACCACATAGACCAGATTTCATTTCTCGTCAGTGGTATTCTTGGGTAGCTTGGACAGTTGCTAAGCTTTTTAAGCAGTGTGGAACTAACTGCAAGAACATAATGAAGTGTTAGTTTTGTACCGGTATGTACTTAGTGCAGTATAGTAGTTATTTACATAAGACAAAGATTATACAGTAACTTGCTAATTAAAAATAGAAACATTCTTGTGTTGTAAACTATTACCAATGGTATGATGGCCATGTTCACTTTATGCTGTCCTTGGTGAAAAAAAGTATTACAAAGGCCCCCTGATAGTATACCACACTTTCTAAAAGCAATTCAATATTTACAAGTTTCCTATTATGAAGAGTAGTTTCTTCAGAGTGATGACCATTAGTCACCAGCTCCTGCCCCCCTCCCTTTCCTGTCCAGGTCCAGTCAGATCCAGCAGGTGTTCCAGGGCAGACATGACGTGGAGATCCCCCCCACAGCCAGGATAGTCAGGGTCTTTCTCAGCTCCACTTTCACAGGTCCAAACTGCATACAGTCTTAAAGTTCTTAGATCCAAACTTCACATTATGTTTCTACTCCTCATGTAGGAGAAAAGTTTCTTTATTATGTCACATAATGTAAGCTATTAACAACAGTCTTTGTACACCTAGTTGATGTTTTGGTGACCTTCAGGCACCTTTTCTCAAGGCATTACTGACTGGTTTTACTTTGCACAGGTGTAGCTACAGGCAGGTGTTGTGATATCAGTTTTTGTTGCCTTGAAGAAGGTGACATACTGTCACCAAAATGTTAACTAGGTGTTACCAATTTGGTTGTGTACAAAGAACTTTGTTATGAAGTTTGATAATGATAATGTTTGCCATTGTTAGTCCCTCTATTTCATTTGGTCATTAGTGCCAATATAGTTTGAAATTAGTGCTTACAACAATGTAGTTTGAAAGAAACAGCAGGAGGACACTGTATGTGTGACGGCTATCAATTTGCCTTGCCTAATCTGTAGACACTGCAGATGAGCGGAATGCCCTGATGCAGCACGCTGTGCCTCGTTTGAAGGTCTTCTGTCAGGAGAAGGGGTATGAGCTGCAAGTGAGTTATTATATGCTTCATTCTCTCACAAGAATCAGATAGCTTAAGTTAAGTCAATGGACATTTAAGGAATGAAGACAAAGTCGAACATTCAAAACGTGCCACAGATTTTTTTTAATGCAGTACCTCGAGTTACTATGTCTCTTTTATGTATTTTACTACAGAATGTAGTAACAGTGTCCTGTGTAGATTACAGTACAAAGGTTAAAACAAGCAGCTAAATGATTTTGCTGGTTGGATCGCAGCTTGTGGACATGAGATGGGGCATACGTTCAGAGGCAGCTAACGACCACTCCACGTTGGACTTGTGTCTGAAGGAAATCCACAACTGCCAAAAAGTCTCCACTGGTCCCACTTTTGTGGTAAATATTGTGTTTTTATTTAATCATTACAACTCAATGAAAACAATAGTGTTTTGTTTTGTTCCAACAGTTGGCTTACCTTTCTCTTTAATAAACACTAGTCAACAGAAATGTTTTCTGTAAATACAGATCTCCTGTTGGAATTGACCTTGAACTGATAAGTTCTATTTGTGTGTATTTGTCCACATAGACCCTCCTGTCCCACAAGTACGGCTACCAGCCCCTCCAGCCTAAGGTAGAGTCAGCAGAGTTCAACACACTCCTGGCAGGGGTCAACAGAAAGGAGGATCAACAGCTTCTCTTGAAGTTAGTTTTCATTTTTCCCGAAAATAATTTCATCAGGTTGGTAGAATATAGGATATGAGAATTCTTGTACAAAAAAAAAGTAAGTTTAATTTTGGTTGTGTACAAGAATTCTCATATCCAGTTTTCATTTTACTGACACAACTGAATGTTTCAGCCTTTTATACAACAATTTTGTTAAACCTGCAGAAAATAGTTGTTGTTAGAGTAACATCATTCCATGCCTAAAGTTTGAGTAATTATGTTCACATTGTGTTTTACCCTTCCATCTGCTGAAGTAGCTCTTTTTACCAAATTTCTATTGGTGACAGTGTTAGGCAGCAGGGTGCAGGTTAAGTTTGAAACAACATTGTTATTAGATATAGTGACCTTGAATGATCTCATGAAGTTTTCAACTCTAAGGTGAACTTTAAAAATTTTGCTATGGCAGTAACATCTCTGAATCTTTTCAATCTGTAGATGGTACCAGGAGGATGAGAATGCTATCCCTGCCACCTACATTCTTCAGCCAATCACAGCCCTCCTTTCAGACTACAACCACCCGACCAATGAGCAGCTGCGTAGTAAAGCAGAGACGACCTGGTGGGAAACATCCACCACTCTCCACACAATACTGATGGAAGCTGCCCTGAAAACCTTGCAGTCTGCCTCGGCTGCGCACAGATATGTTTGCTCAAGTAAGGAATCTGTAACAGTTATATGACTCTACTTCATTTTCATAATACTTATAAACTGTAATTATATTTTGATTTTGTTCATACTTTTATTGATTGTGCAGATTATAAAAAAATATAAAGGTTTTCGTGCTTGATTGTACACCAATTGAGCATTATGTATTCAATGCTTTTGAGGAGAGGTTTTCTCATAAGCTTTTGGCTTTAATAGATAAATGTGAATAAAACATGCATTAAATTTGTGTTTTTGAGTGAGTGTGTGTGTATGCATGTGTGTTTTGTATGTATTGTCATCATGTGAATGTCTCTCTTGATACACAAGACTTTGAGACTTTAGGAAACTTCTACAGTTACAGAGTTGGAGGTAGAGGAGGGCCTCCTGAAGTCAACGACCCCAAACCAGCAGTGCCTGTGGTTCAGGAGGACCATCTCTGGGTTAGATGCAGACAGCACCAAGAAGGACCAATCCAACATGGCTGCAAAGTTCATTGACCTTGATGAATCAGGTTAGTGCTTTACTTCAAATCAGCTTGTTTACGTCCCCTACAGAGGTTGGTAGATTACCTGATTATCATTTCAGCACCAAGGACAGAGCCATTTTCTTCACGGTGGAAATGGATGTGGTTAGGGCTTTCCATAGTTCTAGTTTTTGAACATTTCAGTTGAATGGATGTATTGCAAAATAAGAACCAGTTGAACATCAATCAAATGTATTCAGTTTATTGATCTGGCATTATAGTTTCCAAATGCTACATCCATACTTCTAGAAAGATCAGTGGTACCTGTCTCACTAGTTTTTTTGCCAATTCTGCTAGTAGAAATATTTGTTGTTGGCTATAAATACAAAGATTTTCCATCAATAGACAGCCAGAATGATTCAAGTTAAATTCATCTTACGTAAGATCAACAGAATAACTTTTAATTTGATAAATGGGAGACCACTCTAACACATTCCATTTAAATCTCTACAGTAGAATTGGTAATTCAGCGAGAACTGTACCTTGACATGTACACAATTGTATGATTGTATGTTCTCCACCTCAGGTGCAATCAACACTGAAGCCCAGGCCCTGCTGCAGCTGTTAGTAGAGAAGAGGATTCCGAGCAAGCTGTCGAGAGACAACATCCACAACTATCAGACAGCCTGGGGAAAGAATGGTGAGTTCATGCAATAATTTGTCCATGACAATTTGTATTTTTTCATATTTCTCACCTCTAGTCGTGCTTTGAATTATGAAATGAAAATCCAGCATTTCCTTATATTCACTAAATTAGGATTTGAAACAAAAGAGAAAGAAGAATATGTACAGCAGTTCTGCAGTGACTTTGAGGCCAGTATAAAGAAGATGGTGGAGGATGCCATTTCCAAACACGCCCAGTCAGAGGTCAATAACCTGCTGTTTGAGGAAGTATCCCAGCATGCCCTGTTCAGCCAAAGCAGGAGTAAGGTGTTCTATGGAAGACAAGACACGATCAAGGTATGTGACGAATCTAACCTTGAAATTTTAGAACCAGAAAAATGCCGTGGCTCAGTCATTAGGAAATGGAGAGATCACATATGATGATGATATTTTACAGCTTAAATACCTTCTTTAAGTAGAGTAACAATAAGATCTTACACCTTTTAGTTTCAACACTTTTCTTATTGATATTAAGGGTGCTGAAATGCGATAGTTGTATCTGATTCAATGAAGGGATAGCAGGAGTTAATACTATCCCAGCCTTATAGCAGGGGCTGCTAGGAGAATTTTTATTAATAGATATATATTTAAAGGAAACATTACAAATATTACAATTTATATTTTCCTTCAACAGGACATAGAGTCCTACCTCAACAGTGCAGTCAGTCAGCCTCTGGTGATCCATGGTGAGTCTGGCTGTGGGAAGACATCTGTCATGGCAGTGGCTGCACACACAGCCAGCCAGATGGAGGGAGGGAGGGCGGTACTGCTGAGGTTTCTGGGTACCACGCCTGACAGTACCACCATCCACAGACTGTTACTGAGTCTCTGTCAGCAGATCAACATGATATACAAGGATCACAGTCGTGTTCCAGAGGTAAACACTCGCGGCTGTCTGATCTCATTATTAAGTTCTGCATAGATGGGGCTTCTCAGGCAACCCTTCACAATGGCTTTCTTTCCACTAGCCCTGTGATCTCTTAGTGACTGTACCAAACCAAAATTACATTTTATAACCCTTGACTTGTAAAAGTATGATTTAAAAGACATCAATACACACAAAACGTAAAAATCCTTATTGACTCAGCAGTTACAGCCTCTTGTCGAAAGGGGGTGTAGACTTGTAGCACAAAGGTTTCTTACTATTGTAGCAACTCTAGACAGTTTTTAAAAGATGAATATGTTTATATTGGCCATACAAAATTCTTGAGTAGCAAGGTCTGTGATCTGCCATGTCATTTACATCAGTGCCACGGAATCAGTGCTCCATATGAATGCAATGTTAAGTATTGAATGTCAGTATATATAACTTTTTACAGACCCTGCAGGAACTAAGAGAAGCCTTCTCAGCATACCTGTCTAAAGCTACTGCTGAGCAGCCATTGGTTGTCATTTTAGATTCTCTGGATCAGCTGGACCCACAAGGTATAAGGCAGACAGTTATGGTTTCACATGTGTCTTCAACTCTTACCATTAGTAGTACCATTTGTAAACTGTTTTGTTTGTTTTATTTAGATCTCCATTTAATTTAGTGTATTGTATTATGGCAATCTGTAAGAGTCTGCATGCCATCTTAAGTCACTGTACTTTAATATAGATGGTGCCAGACAGCTGGGGTGGCTCCCCAAATCCCTCCCTCCTCATGTCAAGATGATCCTGTCCACCCTTCCTGATCAGAAATATGGATGTTTCCAACAGTTACAGGTGAGGGATGGTTTGGTTTGGTTATACAGATCTCCATTAGTGACTGATGGTGTATTTTTTTTCAAAATTGTTAGGCTGGTATATAATTTAATCTAGGCCTCAATAGGCTGGTAAATAATTTAATCAATCTTAAACTTCAGCTCTTTTCTAATCTGTAATTTGTAATCAGTCTCCATGGCCAGGCTTAGGAGTGTAATCCACCACTAAGCATGTGCCGTTTTCTGATACGGCTGCCTATCTTTTCTAACCAGTGCTGCCCTCTAGAGACATTCAAGGCATCCATATCCTGTGCTTGGTCAGATGCCAGTAGGGTTATGCCAGTCTGACTTTACTACTGAGCTTTGCCAGGAGTAGCACTAATAAATCGTGATGCATCATGATTCTGTTTCCAGGCAACTATCAAGGATGCAGGGCTGTTCCTGCAGATCCCTGCCCTGCAGGAGGATGCTGTAACCCACATCCTGGGCGGCTGGCTGCAGGCGGCTCACAGGAAACTCACACCTGAGCAGACTCACCTGGTGGTGCAGGCCTTCCACACCTGCCCACTGCCACTCTTCCTCAAACTAGCTTTTGATGAGGCTTGCAGGTGACAAAAGGGTCCTTCTTATGTTAGATATACATTTAGGGGGTCTGCATGTAAAGTTATCAAAATTGTACAAAGCAGAGTTAAAAGATAACATTATTCCGTAAAATATTAAGAGTTCCTCATAAAGAAATATTTCTTTTTAATGTATAGTTTTGATTATGCAAATAAGGTTTTTACTAAGTTAAACATAACATGATTGAGTGTCCATTGACCACTTCCTGTTACTCTACAACGAAAATGTGCTGTAACTGCAAAAGCACAAACATCATCTGCTCAGGAACTAGTAGCTTCTTGCAATGTCTGTCAAGGTTGATAAATGTCTAAATCTGCCAACTCTGAACTCAACTTCCTGTCACTGCTGCAACTCTGCCCTTCTGCCCTTAAATGCCTATTACTCTGTGTTGAAATGTGCCTAAATACATCTATAGGCTATGGAAATAATAAAAAGGCCACAAACACAGACACACCATAAACTTACAATACATCAGTCCACAGAGGTGAATGAATGATGTAGAAGTAGAAGATAGTATTTTGGAATGGTCATTGCTAATTGATGTATTTTACTTCTGTTATACTAGGTGGCATTCTTTTTCCAAGCCTGAGGAGACTCGACTGCAGACCACAGTGGTGTCATGTATCCATGCCTTATTTGAAAGGGTGGAGAAGGATCATGGGAAACTACTGGTTCAGCATGCCTTGGGTTACATAACTGCTGGTAAGGACCTTTGAAACACCGTCTATTTGTGTTAATTGTTCTTTTATGCTAAAAACAAGGCTGTACTGTTGATTGCTTGTTGACAGCTTTACACTACCACTGGCCGTTACGGAGAAAACGTCCTATAATGGGTGAATGTTGGTGAAACACGGTGAACTACGGTGAAAATGTGTCACCCGGATTCGCATTGTTCCCATGTAAATATGGAGGGGTGAAAGCGAATCTTGCACCTACGTGACAGAAGAGTAAAACATGGTGAAATGAAGGTTTCACCCCTAGTAAAACAAACAGCAATTACGTTATTGTGTGCGTTGTTTCACGAGCGCTAGCGACGTGCCCGGCGCTGTCCAGTCTACGGCACTGGGACAGAAGACTGCCCGCCCAGTTCCTCAGCGCAAGCCGGGGATTTTTTACGCTCCCTCCGCACGCCGGGCAAATTTTAACGGTTACAGACACTGGGACTGAAGACTGCCCGCCTAGTTCCAGGATTTTTTTACGCTTGCGACCGAGTCACATATTTCTGGGTCGGAACCAAAGTTTGATTTGCCGCATGCTTGCAAGCACCTCCTTGTTGCAAGTAATTAATTTTTCATTCTGAAATCGAGAGCGCCATGACAGGACCTGTATCTGACAAGGAGACTAACCCTCTTTTGTATCGAGAGCTCAGACATCTAAGCGCGTCTAATAAACTTATAAAACACATTTTAAAACATGATAAAACATCGTGTCCGGGCGTTTTACCAGTCAAATACGGCGCTAAATCGACTCCGGCCGCCATGACGCCCGCTCAGCGTCTGCAAGACGTGCACGTGACCGGAATACGCACCTCTGCTTGGTTGATCCTACGGCTGTAGGGGGTTCCCCACTATGATCTGCGCTCTGATTGGTCAAGCTGCAGAATTCTTTCTTTGCTGCCCCATGATGCCTTGCGCCCACCCGCGCGTCAAACAAAATTTCTTTGTATGAAAAATGTTACATTTGTACGCACAAAAACGCTATATTCCACAATTACATTGCAATATTCTCGTAAAGAAATACACAATTACAATAGTCTTTCGAGAAAGTATGCATTTATATCCGCATTTATGGGAGAATTTAAGCTGGGAATGTCAAGATACGGCCACGGAAAATTACGGCTCCCGACAACAACAACAACAAAACTTACTCAGAGGATCTAAAAAAGACGTAGAATATATTTCCTAGTGTTGCACATGCTGTAAAACTATGAGTTATTGGAAGATTTTCCTGCATGGATGATTCGGGTCGGGTAGAAGCTGCATGACCGCCAGCCCAGTCCGGTACCTCATGGTATGGTATGCCCAATGACATTGTATGCATGCCATGCTGGTTTTACTGTCATTTTTCGGGAAAAGAAACACTCTGGTAGCAAAACTCCCCACGATGTCACCACGGTTTTCGATTGATTTTTTTTAATAGTGTGGATAGGGTCTAATACCAACCAACAGCGGTAAAATTTCCCCAGCTTGTGCTGATGAACTGGGCGGGCGTTCTACACTCCCAGCACCGGCTAGATAGCGGCGGGCTACCGATGGTATGTTTTTTTGTCTATGGAGTTGCGTGCGCCAGTACGATGACACCTTTCACCGGAGGTGTTAATTTCAGCGGGGTGAAACACGGTGAATTTTCTATTGTGTTCTGGTGCAAAGTAAACACTTGGCATTTCACCCCATCCTTGCATAATCTACTCAAAATATGTGATAATTGCTCAAAATTAACCCCTTGCAGAGTAAACATAAAAGGGGTGACTTTGACTCAGAACAATCAGAGTACCGATTTTAACCGTACTTTCACTACCATTCACCCATTATAGGACGTTTTCACCGTAACGGCCAGTGGTAGTGTTACATCAGTCCTACAACCTCTAACTTTGGTTGTTCTATCCACATGCACAGCTAAGTCTGGGCTGACAGAGTCTGAGCTGGAAGACGTCCTGTCCTGTGATGATGAGGTGCTGAATGATGTGTTTGAGTGGTGGGTACCGCCTGTACGCCGCCTCCCGGCCATGCTGTGGGTCAGGATCAAGACTGAGCTGGCTCCGTACCTGGTCGAGAGAGGTTTGTTTTCAAATGAAAATCCTTTCATTTTCTCTTGAATTTGTGTCATGTAAAGGAAGATTTTGATTAACGTTACACAGTTTGTAGGCAGTTCTGTAAGTTTTGATGTGTTTTTAGTGGTTTAATATACAGAGTGCCTCTCTGCTGCAAAACCATGGCATCGTTAATAAAGATATGACTGTTTTAGTGCTAATTGTTTTGCCCTTGAACTTACAACACAATAAAAACTTCCTTTCCTTGACTTCTAATGTAAAGTTAGATCGCCAGAAAAATAAAGATTAACAAATTTACAAAAGACAAAAGTCTCATCTTTGAAATGGTATATACTGGACACAATCTAAGCATGTAAGATGAGTATTACTTTTGATAGTCTACACTGCTCATACCAGGTATACAATTTACTCAATTCTCCCCCAGGTGCAGACGGTGCCAGTGTGATCTTCTGGTACCACAGACAGTTCATAGAGACTGCCAAGCAGAGGTTCCTGTCATCTGAGGAACAGAGCAGGAAACTACACAGCAACCTGGCGGATTACTTCCTGGGGTCATGGGGTGGAGGTAAGTACTTCCTAGAGTTAAAGATCGGAGCAAAAATGTTTCATAGGATTGCAACTATTAAATGTAGTGTACATGTTATTGAAATGACATGTGTATGTTGAATTCTGTGCTAATTGTGGGACATCGTCATGATTATATCCCTTTATGAAGTTGAAAGATCTGATTATCATTTCAGCACTAAGGACAAAATCGTTTTTGTTATAGTAGCAGACTTAAGAAGCTGTACTTCTGTTATCAACAATAATGTTTTGTGCAAAAAAAAGCCATCAGCTGATTAGGGTTTATGAAGTTGGTAGACTATCTGATTATTATTTAAGCACCAAGAACAGAGCCTTGGTAAGATGAGGAGTTATATGTAATAGTTGTTGATTTTGTGCAAAGAGTGGGCAATCAGCTTATTAAAGTCCTTTGATATAGTTGGTAGAGTATCCGATTATTATTTCAGCTCCAAGGACACAGCCATTTTTGATGTGGGGGACCTAACATGATAAACTTCTGATAAATCTTCAACCATAGACATTTGTGCATATTCTAGGCCATCAGCTTCCTTTAGGACACTTTATGGAGTTGGTAGATTGCCTGATTATCATTTCAGCACCAAGGACAGAGCCATTCGTTTCGGGGAAGTGGACTTAAGAAGCTGTACATTTAATATTTATCAAAATATTTTGTACCAAGTAGGGTATCATCTTGATTAGGTACCTTTATGAAGCTGGTAGTGTACTTGATTATCATTTCAGCACCAAGGACAGATCCATTTGTTGAGAGAGGGAGTTTTCTTTATAAGCTGTAGATCATAGAGTTTTATGCAATATGCAGACAATCAGCTTGGTTTAATGCCTTTATGAAGCTGTTAAATTATCATTTTAGCACCAAGGACAGCCATTTAAAAAATATGGAGTAGACTTCATAAGCTGCTGTTGTTAACCATGTCCTTAGGAGAGAAAATTATTGTGTCTGACATTTACTAAGCAACAATGATACAAACATATCAGTAGTGAAAGCCCCCAAAAGCACAATCTATACATGACCACACATTCATATGATATATCTTTCTGTTACACATTTGGCTGTGGCCATAAGTGAATAAAAAAATAATGGGTATATTATCTTTACAGGGAAGAAGAAGCCATTCACCAATAGGAAGGGTAAGAGTGGTTCAGCAGGCAGACATGTGGCACCCCAGCCCCTACTGTATGGCACCAACAAGTACAACCTGAGGAAACTCTCAGAACTACCTCATCATCTCATAAACAGTGGGAATAGCCAGGTACTCTTAGTATAGATACTTTTAGCATATATGTCTACAAATGTCTTTTTTTTCACATCAGATTCTATTTCTCTAGCATGGCATGGTGTAAAGCCCACTACAGCTAAGGTTCATAATTATCACCTGACTTGCCACCTGTTGTGCAACTCTTAAGTTACATAGAGTTCTACTAAATTTGCATCGTTCCTGCAAATTGTATTTGTCCAAAATGCTTACTGGTGATTCTGAATGATGTTCTATTTCATGACAGGTACTGAAGAAAGAGGTTTTATGTAACCTGCAGTGGTTGGATACAAAGTTGAAGGGAACATCTTTGAGGTAAGGAAGACAGTTCTACTTTCAATGTCAAGTTTTGACAATATACAACCTGAAATAGACTTCCTATTTGATTTCAAGTGACATTTTTCAGGGTAGAGAATCAAGGATCATTAGTTGGTTCTCAGATTTTTAAAAAGGAAAATATAGAAAGTGTATATCATAGTAGCAGAGAGCATGGAAGGAAACCTGAATATCATTGTAATCACTTTATAAAACTGAGTGGAGCAAGGCATGAACCTGTTCCTCAGACTTTGTTTTTCATGTTTTTCCAGTGAATCATTTGTTTTAAAACTAAAAGCCGAGAACCAACAACTCGAATTGGTGCGGCCTAAGCTAGCATCTGCCTTGGCTTGTATCTGAATCAGATGTACATTCCCTAAAACTCCCTCTCCCATCTCAGACTGGTTCTGGATGATTTCAATGCTGCATGTCGGTCTGTGCTGACCCCTGACCTGCAGACAGACATGGATGTACAGTACGTACGTGAGACCCTGCAGCTGTCACAGGAAGGGCTGAGGTTCCACCCCAACCAGCTGCCAGGCCAGCTCATCGCTCACATCAAAACTCACCAGGTCAGTGGGTGGAAAGAGTTAGTGATAGTATGATATCTAATAATAGATTTGGTACCTTTAGAACATTCCTTTAACCATTGCCACACAGCAGGAAATATTTCACTCGCTAGGTAAATGTGCAAGCTTGAAAGACATTTTTTGCAGTAGTACGGACTCAGTCAGACTGTGTTTTTAACTCACAAGGTCCGTTTGATGTGCTAAGGTAGGTTTTAGTTGAAAGATATCCTCAACCCTCTGGCAATTTTTAATCTAGCCTGGAGATAAACAAATTGACTATGGCTTTTCAGTGATATCCATCAAATTTGATTTTGCTTTCTATTAAACTGCTTGACTCATTCTTCTTTATGTCAGATACATACATGTAGATTTATGTTTAATGCTAACTACTGGTATAACCTGTGAATGTAACATTGCTGTTTTTCTCCAGGACACCTGTGGGATCCTGTCCCAGGCTAGAGCCCCACCCACCGGCTCCTGCCTGCTGCCTTCCAAGTCCTTCCTGACGCCCCCTGGTGGCCCGCTCGTGCACAGCATGGTGGGCCACACCCTGCAGGTCATGGCTGTGGCCATGACTCAGGACTCCAAGTATGCTGTCACAGGTCAGACAACAGACTCCTTTAAATCAATGCGGTTTCTTTCTTATTCAAATTATTAGGTTTTTAAGTGAAACTAAAACAAACAAAGAAACAGAATCAATTTGTTGATTGCCTAAAGCCCACACAATTGAAAATTGCAAGAGAATTGAGCGTATTTTTTTCTTAAAAACCTACCCTATCACATTGAATGGGGCTTGGTGACCTGCACAGTAATTAAAAGGACACTGGATGTATTGCTGCTGAATATGACAGGCAATGCTTTTCCTCAGGTTACTGATGTAACTTAAGGATTGTTGCAGTAGCTGCATGCTGTTTTCTTGAAAATCTTTGTGATGGGAAGCAGGCAATATCAAGATAGAAGAAGTCTCTCAGAGAAACATTCTACCCTGCACAATTCATGTACTGGGACAAACATGTATCTTGACATACAATTGTATACATTGTACATTTCCTACTTCTCCCTACAGGTTCTCTGGACAATTCCCTGAAGGTTTGGGATGTGACAGATGGCTACATGTTGCGCAGCATTGATGATGTACCATGGCACATTGAGGCAATGATTCAGCTCTTCAACAACGACCAGTACATTGTGACATCTTCAGTTGATGGAATTAGAGTGTTGAGGTCAGCGAAAGAGTGCCTTTTTTCTTGATGTTGAATTAGTAGACAGATAGTAAAAGACATAGTGCACTTTGAGACCAAATATGCACACCTCTGGTCTATTCCATGTCATGTATTAACTTGTGGATGAATTGCAAAGCACACAATAATACAGAAAACAGCTTAACAGCCCCAATTCTTGCTCATATTTTGTTTTGTCTATTCCTTGTTTGCTTTATTTTTTGTACAAGATTTTTGCAAGCTATAAGAATCAAGTCAAGTTCATTGCACAAATGTACAATGTAAGGAAAAGCATTATATTATTAGGATTTATATAGGTCATATACATGTATGTACAAGACTGACATGTCCAATTTTATCCTTGACAGGTTTGAGACAGGAGAACAGGTGTACTTCTTTGAGAAACCACAGGAAGAGGAAAATGACAACTATTATATCTTTGGTCATGGCTGCATCCTCATCGCTATAGGGTCCACAGTCAGGGTGTTTGACCTGACCACAGGTAAAGCCAGCATAGTCAAATTTTACTTGTAACTGTACATGTGTTCCTATTGGCCAAAAAGTTATAAGATAATGTTTATGAGAGGGCCGGTCTGTTTGTTTGTTAAGACCGTCATCTAGTCTGTGGCCTGCAGTTGCTTTTCTTTGAGAGCATTTAAAGGAGAGGCAAAGTATACAAAGATAAAGATGGCATGACTTAATAAATCCATGAACATATAGTCCTAGTGAAGTCATAAACATATGACATTTTTATATTCTTACAGTGTGTCACATGCATGGTATTACAAAGACATGTATGTTTACACTATAGGTGCAGAACTTGAGCAGGATGAGATGGGTGACCAGGTTGCCAGAGCTCTAGTCAGCCCTACCCAGCCCCTTTTCTGCACCCACTCTGCCATACACAACATGAAGCACCTCCTGCACCCCCTCATGGAGAGTAAACGGTGTAGCCCCGACCTCCAGAAGCTTCTGGAGAACCTCCGAGACATCCGCAGACTGATCGAGGACAAGTCTCTCTTTGGAATCACCTGCAAGGCCCACTTCTTTGAAATTGCATCCGATGGCACAGTAAAGTAAGTACAATGAACTTGAAATTACTTCTGATCTTTGGAATATCTATAACTTTATGATATTGCAGCTCATACTCTGAATCTTATACAGTTGAGATGGTACCAATATTAATGGTCAGGTAGATTTTGTAGCAAATAGTACTATGTTCCTAAAGTTTGATAAAGAAACCTTCATCATTCAATCATCCAAAAATTAAAAGGAGTGTTGAATCAAAGAGAATAAAATTAACACTTTTTTCCATTGCATTCAGGCTGTATGACATCAACACTGGCAAAGAAACAACAGTCCCTGCCCTTCAGAAATGGAACCAGAACAAAGTGGAGAATGTCCACCGTGCCTACTTCTCACCAAACGGTCGCTTCCTCATCCTCACCTTCATCAACTTAACAATGATGCTGGACCTAGAGGCTGGGGAATATCGGGAGGTGGGCAACAAGCAGACTCTTCGAAGGATGGCTACAGCTCACGGTACCATGTTGGTGTCTAGCGGATATGAAGACTTCAACATCAGCATTTGGGACCTTTCAAGGCCCTCACTAGTTTTAGAAGAACCAGGTACTGAAATACTAACAATAGTTCCAAAGAACGTCAATGACAAATTTCTTCTGACGTTTGAGCCAGACGAGCCAGAGAAAGGGGAATCGGTGGTAGCTAAGATCATCGACGCTGAAACAGAGGAAGAACAGGATTCTCATTCGTGCAGTAACCTTCAGCTGGAGAAAACAGACGTCAAAGCAGTCCATGTTCTCTCGGACAACCGCCTGGTCATCCGAGCAGGAGAGAGGAAGAGGTTTGGGGTGGTGGACATGAACACCTGGGAGGTGGTGACTCCGCTGCAGAGCAACCACGCCTCGTGTGAGCGACACTACGCGGTGGTGAATAACGAAACGGAGCTGATATGTCAGGGCTTCATGGAGAAGGATCTTGACATATGTCGCCTGGATTCAGGTATCTATTCATTACAGTTACTGTAAATGCAATTAATTTTGCATTTGAAGGGCATTTAGAAAATAAAACTACCACGAACATTACAAGATTTACAGTATTTTATCAATTGTTATAAGCTACCATATTATAGCTACATGTATGATTTGGAGTTTTGATGGTAAAATTTTTACTTTGCATTGTCGATAGTGTTAATATTTGATAATAGACAGTTGAATGATGCATTTTTAATGTGTTTATAATTGATACAATGGAGTACAGGTGGTGTTCCAATGCTGACAATTTTTTTGCTGTAGAATTTCAAGATAGATACTAGATTAAGCATACTGTTGGGATAAGCCTTATATATATATATATATATATATATATATATAACATTTGCACTGTATTTGGTCCAGGTGAGGTCGTTGACAAAATCGTCCCAGGGCTGGAGCAACGCTGTTACCAGATGAAGACAGATAAAGAGGGCAGGGTGGCACTTCTGCAGTTCCTACATCCTAAAGGAATGCTGCTACAGGTAGGAGTGGAGTGGAATTACGTCAGGGCTCTAGCCAGCGTCCGTATTTCTGTCAATTGATGGAAATTTGCTGCGTGTGACGGAAAAGTTTTTAAAACAATCCGTAAACCTTGACGGACAAAAATTCTTGGTGGAAGCTACAGGTGGCTTGGGGACGCTGTCCACGGTCGGAAAGCCGCACACTGTTTGTCTTGCTATTGTTATGATTGCTGACTTAGTGTGTCGGCTTCTTTCGCATACGATAATCTCATTAACAACCCGTTTTTCAAGGTCTCAGTTCTGTCTTTGTAACTTAATTTTCGCAGTTCTCGCGACAATGGGAATTGGCTGACGGAAAATTTGAGTTGGCTAGAGCCCTGAATTACGTATTGTTTTCTTAAATAATGCCCACAGAAGCAGACTTACATTCAAATGTCCCAAGAGACCACTCAGAGATGGCTATATATAAAAGCTGCTCTATGTAGTCACTGACTGGCAAGGATTTGTTATGTGTCATCAGTGGGGGGAATTATCTAAAAGACGGATGACAAAATTCAAGTGGTCATATGTAAAATAAAAAAAAAACATTTCAAGAGGCATCAGCTTGATGTTAAAAGTGAAAGTGAAAATGATCTTAATGAGGTCAATGACCATTTTAGCCACTCTTCCACCGGTCTTGACAGAGTATGAAATGCTCTGTACATTTACATGTATAGATTGAATACCAGGAAAATTCTCCTAGATATTTTCGACAGGTACAATGATCAGCAGACCACAACATTGCGTCCCATTGTGTCCCATTGTAAGGGGACTGGGACCCTTTGCAGTAGCATTTGCTTTTGGGGTTTAGCAACAGCGCGGGATACATGCAAAAATATAATGCTCCTTGTTATGTTTCCACATTTAAATGAAGACATGTTTGTTTCAGATCTGGGATGTTGTGAGTAGAACCCTCCTGATGACAGTTGAACCAGAGGGAGCTGATGCCATCACCTTCAGGTTTGGTCTGTCCCATGCCGGCACACACCTGGCCTTGGGGAACTCCTGTAACATCAGCTGTGGGGACACCACTTTTATCAACGAGGGGCCGTGTGTGCTGGAAATCCAGACAGGTCAGTCAGCCACTTTCAACTGTATGGCATGACACATAAATGAAACCTTTATCAAAGTATGGTATCTTCTTACATAAACATTCACATGGTGCACTTGAATTAAGAAAATATTGTTACATACCATACTGTCTATATGCAAATGCATCCAAGCATAAGAGTCCATAAGAGTCGATCAACTGAGTGAGGGACAGGACTTTAAGTTGGTTCTCCTGCAAACTGGCTCATATCCCTGTACCTGAACTGAAAGTTTAGGTGACTCTGGTTGGAACTCCTTGTATGCTGTGTAATACTAATATGTCTTGTAATATTGTACCATCTCTATTATGTACGTATGTCTATATTTGAATTCTGTTTTGTCATTGAAGTGCATGCAATATCCAACAGTAAACAAATTGTGTGTGTGTATTTTTTTCTGACAACAGGAAAAGTTGTGCATTTCTTCCCTGAGGGCCACATTTTCCTGGAGTTCATCTCAGACAGCAGAGTGGTCTCCACGGACGCAGGACAGTGGCATGTCTGGGATGTCACTACTGGTATGTGTAATTAGTCTACTCTAATATTAAGTTTTACATACATGTACTTTTGTAGTAATGGCTATAGTTTCAATGTAGGCACTCTGTAATCTTGTCATAGCCAAGGACCCAATATATATGTTGTTAGTACATGTAGTTAGTTGCTACACATCTGTGTAGCAAGTGTTCCTTGGATATCTGTCTTGACCTCTGACATCTGAGTAGCAAGTCACAGTTCATGACAAAAGTCTAAAACTTGACAATGATTTGACAATGCAAACTTTTAATGAAGAGGTGTGTGATGATGATTCTACTTGGATATAATCCCTGTGATGTGAATTTTGATAGAATTGGACTGGCTTAAATAAGATCAAACAGGCAACAGATTGTTAGGTATGTAAATTCCTGTCCTTGGTGCTGAAAAGAGTGTCAAATGTACAATGGCTAAGAACAAAGAGCAAATTACTTCCAGTGTTATTTTTTTGCCAGTAAATCTTATTCAAAGCCATACATGTGCAGATTGAATGTTTTTTTAATGGCAATGTACAAATTGAATAAAATAATTCTGCCAGGAAATTCAAGGTAATACATTAAAATACATTAATACATTCATACCTTAGATATCCTGATATTTAAAGATGTCTGCTGAAGGTCTCAATTACAACATCTTATTTTAATGGGAGAGTCGTATGTTAGCTTGTAGAATTATGTTTTGAGACGTTATGCATAAACTGAGCTGAACTGCAGTGTGGCTAAAAGTTGAGGGCAACAAATGGTAATGACAGACATCCTACATGTACTAATACCTTCCCATTGTGTCTATTTCAGGAAGCCAGCAGAGTGTGATGTCTATCCCTGTACACCCCATGATTGCGGATGGCCTGATCCTGAGTACGGTAGGAGACCGTGTTCTGGTGTCAACTGGAGATAAGAAGACCATTGCTGTGTATGACATGTCTTCAGGCACACAGCTGGGCAGCTTCACCTTTGAGATTATGGTAGGTTCAAACCGAAAGCCTCCCCCCTGTCACACATAAATGTAGACAACCATGGCCTCCCAACCTTATCCAAACCATGGTTGTGGGTAATCTGTGTGTAAGGTCATCTGTAGTTTAGATTTGGTCTAAGCAGCGTTTTTGTAAGATATTAAGCATCTTAAGAAGAAATTTAGCATGTGTAGATGAAATGTAGCAAATATTTGCTGAATTTGATAAGTAATATTATATTTTGTCATAGTGTGTGTGCCAGACAATATGTTTGCGATGGATTTATTATCTTTTTTTTGCATTGACCTCTCCACTGTAAAATTATATAGTGCAGTTACATACTTCTGTAGTTACAGTACTAGAACTCCCAATATACATTATATTTGTTTCAACCATGAAATTAAGCACTGAAAAACGAGTAACTTTACAGTATTAAGGGTCATTGTCACTAAAAACTGATTCTTCATTGTGGTACATTTTGTATGTGCTAGTCAATGTAGGCACCACAGTTTGACTCTTTCTTGTTCACCAACAGCTGAAAGAATGTGTTCTTCTCGGAGGTGGTGACTTGGTGGCTGCTCGCTTTGACAGGAGAATGATCGTCTTAAAGCTGCACAACAATGTCAAGTAGATGACACACATGAAGCAATTATGTTTCATATCTTGCAATACTTCTTGATGATGATGGTGATGAATACCTCTTGTTTGTGGAACCTGTTGCCACAAGCATTTTAAAATTTCTAAGATCCATAAATTTAGGTAAGACTCAGGGTTGTAGCCAGCATCCGTCCTTCCGGCCTTTGATGGAATTTGTAGCTGGGGACGGAAAAAAAATTTGCCCATTTCGTCCTCTGTGAGCCAAATTTAACCCTTAAAATGCAGGAAATAGCGTTTCAGAGGGACCAGATTTCAAACTTTTCTAGTAGGAAAACGCTGCGGCAAAGCCATTCAAATTTGAGGGGACGGAAAATGATTTCTGTCTGTCTACAACCCTGGTAAGACTTCTCGAACATTGTCAGCAACTCAAGAATAAATCTATGACTCAGGACCTTAAAGTTTCAGGGATAAGTACTCTTTATAGTTGGTGTTCAATGTGAAGTACTTAATATATGCTAGCATTGTATAAAACACAGAACTCTACAGTTGAGTATTCAACTAGTATCTCTAGCATCTTCTGTGTGTTAGTGCAATGGTTTTGTAAATATGTAGCAATCTATCTATCTGCTAATCTTGCAATGTAATGTACATTTTTTTGTATGTTCAATTTGGCAATTAGTACGGGATTTACACATTGTACTATGTCTTGGAATTTATTGCAAGGTTATTGATTGTATATAATGATGAGAGTTTCAGAACTAAATTCATGAACTTACTTGCACAGGAGACTAAATGCCCAAGTAATGGTCAATCAGATTGGTTCTGAAAATAAGTCTTATGTCCTTTGTACTGACTACCAGGATATCATATGCATGTACAATCATGTATTTCTAGTCTGCAGTGATGTTCCATATGCATGCAGTAAAAAAATGAACTTGATGCAAAAGTGAGGTATTTTTCATTATAGATCTACAAAATTAATGTAAACCCTTCTCTAACTTTAAAAGTAAGCTCTTATCAATAGTTGAAATATTATATTGATCAAATTATTTTTCTGTATGTTGTCTTTTATGTGAGCAGATTGTATATATTCAGATCACAGAGATGTTATATATTGCATTGCAATGATTAATTGAACATATTGAAATCAGGCACATTTTGGCAATATTAAGATGATTCTAGATCTAGCTTTAACATGTATCATGAAAGATATATATACTGGTGGTGTTTTGGGTCCCCATGTAGTTTTCTGTAGGACTTTTGTGGGGTTTTCTTGGAGGTTTTCATTTGAATTTCATACCATTAGGCACAATGTTCATATATTGGTGTTATAAAGCAATGGCAGGTACAATTTCCAAGTCGCATTCCTTGTTCAGGAATTTCTGATGAAAGTGCAGAGATGAAAGTAAAAACCTCAATAAATCAGTCTCTTACAATGTCAGTGTTCTTGGTCATATCTTCATAATTTCACCCCACTACTGACAGACACTAATGTACCATACAAGAGCGCCCCATAGTGTACTTGGTTGGAACTGCAGGGTAACATGCTGTAGAACAATGTCAAAACCTGTGTTAAACATTTACCTTTTCACCGAACATAAGGCTGGAGAGCCAAGGATGCTAATGTGCTGAATTGCATAATGTTTGAAATGTATTGCTGTTGTTGCATGGGAAGAAATGAATTTCAAGCAATAATATAGATAATATATAGCCTTTTTATATCGAGTCTTGTCAATTAAAGCACTGGTCAATTTTTTCCAATATCAATTTGTAAGAATTTTAGTGGCGATAACCTTGATTCCCATCTATGAATGCAACCTTAGAATTTATTCAGTTCAGTTCATTGAAGATTAACCCATGGGGCTCGTGTACTTTGGCCTGGCTGGTGTAGATCCATATTTGGTCTCAAGAGTCCATATTTGGGTCAATAATGGTCAGCTGGCCAAAGGTCAAGTATTGATGGGTGGGCCAGTGTCCACATCAGCATCCGTTCCTTTGGCCAACAAACTTCTGTGTGCATATGTATGTGAGTCCAGTTGGTTGCTGTCCTGTCTATTCTGTTTTCATTGAACTTGACTGAGCAGTTGTCTACATACAGTGCAAGGATGGCAGATGGGTAAGGATGCATGTTCTATCTGATTCTAAAACAAAGAAAGTGACCTCCTTGAACAAAAGGAGTGGACTAAATTGTAATAGTATTTATACCGGCGGTAACAAATGCTTAGCTTACTGGTATCTATATGTAAGCTATGGGTCGATCTTTCTTTGTACTCGTTGAGTAATGATAATCTAACCAAAGACTAATAACGTTATATCATAATTTTAGCCTTTTTCACCATTGACAACTGTGTAATAAGTTAAATAACAACAAAGTATCCTGATTTTTACTTACCTGAACCGCTCGGGTTACGATGATCTCAACTTAGCCCTGCTCAATCAAAAGTCTAATATACTATCACACAAATGTGAATTCATGTGAAAATATGATAATTAATATGATAATATTATGGGAAGCGACTGAACCAATGTACAATGTATACAGTATTCTACATGAGCCGAAGTCATGCAGCTGGACATTTGCTTTTAGTTTGAAATATTTTGGGAACTAAAGCACCTCTACATGGGTGGCTCCCTCAGTCCCTGGTTACATTGGACTTACTGTAAATGCAGAAATGTTCGCGGTGGATTAATGTTCGCGGTTTTCGCGGTGACCACTTCACCGCGAACTTAAAACCACCGCGAATATTTTTCTATCATGGTATAAGACTGCAGTCTATGGTGTTACCGCGAAATTTAATCCACCGCAAAAAGTTCTTTTTCCCACTACCGCGAAATTAAATCCCCGCGAACTTAAATGCATTTACAGTACTTTAATTACCATGCTATTATTGTACCGATATATGTACGTAGGTAAGGAAGTTGTATAACCTCCTTGATGTACTAGCAGGCAATTCACTCTGATTGCTATAATTTCTTTGAAGACTACGTTTATTATTGCAAGGAAGTTGTAATGTAATGTTAGCGCTCTGGAATCAGGGCAGTGTCTTGCATACAGCTGATATTGTAGTTGTATACCACTGTTTTGCTTGTTTGCAATTAGCTTTTGGTCATAGTTTTGCTATGAAATTATCATATTTCTATAATTTTGATGCTTGTTTGCAGATTGATGCATCTTGGTAAACTCCACAGCAAAGTGATGTTGCAGTAACATTTGCATTCCCCTCACTTACCAGCTAATGATTCACCCCCTACAGGGCTGGTAATCTTGTTTCCCCCCAGGCAACATTCTTTCCCAACTCCTTTGTTGCTACAGCTGTTACGCTTTACTAGCCATGATTGGCTGCTTTCTTTCTCCCCCAGGCTAATATAGTGATTCTCCCCATTAGATTGACAGGTGACATAACCCTTGACCTTTGACATGGAAGTTGACATCATCTTGTAGCATCCTGTCTCTTTGTCTAGCATTTTGTCTAGTTGGTGCTTTATAGTTTTCTTTCTCTCTATTAGATAACTTTCTTATAACATGGCTAATGTAGTGGCAGCTTTATGCCAGCTTTGCTTTGGTGCTAATGAAGAAGAACAGCCTCCTGGCAATAAGTATGTTGTGGAGGAAAATACAATCCAGAGGGACCAGATTGAGGAGCGACCAAGGGGTGGTCGTGAAAGTCAGCATCAAGGTCAGGAGGGAGAGGGTGATCCCACGCCCATAGAAGATCCAGATCCCATCCAAGATGTAGTAGTCGATCCAGCCGTTAGGTAACTGTGGTGTAGCACAATTAAGGGTGTAATGCACACTAACTGACAAGTTGAATTTTTTTAACTCTGTAAACTCACTAGTCTACTTTCAGCTTTGTTTGCAGTTTATATGACAACCTTTTGCTGTGCTGTGGTTTTTACTTTTCCTGGGGTATCTAGTATCTTCAGTAAATGTTGTATTATTATTATTATTTTTTTTACATTTCTATGATAAACTGATATCTCTCTTACACTATCATTTATGATAATATTGATAGTAATCTTTCTCTATTCTAGCTGTCCCGTTCTACCTATTCACAGTATTGGAATTGACACTATGGATGTGATACAGAATAACCAGATCACTGTACAGATGTGCTGGAAATGTTGCATTGTTTTCTTATCACTTGTTATTAAAAATCTGACCTTGCCTTTGAAAGTATTTGGCAACAGCTGTACATTATGACAATTGTCAGCAAGGATGTCATTCAAAGCCGTTCAGAGAAATTATCTCCTATTCAATTTACAAACCAACATTGCATTTTTGTGAGCACAAAATTAGTTAAGATACACATTTCTTGGTATCCAACCATTTTCAGCTGTCCTTTCCCCTTAAGTGTCACTCCTGTTTAAAGGTGAGCAGAATATGAAAACATGTGGATACCAAGCTGGTAATCAATCATGTCAACAACAGTATGATTGATATGTCTGGAATCAACAGGCCAGCAGTTACTGTAGCAAAATTCAGCCTGCCAAAGCTGCATCATGTATGCATACATACATGTACTACGATGTAGTGAAGCATTAGTTTTAACATAATATACCTGTTCCATCCATCTAGTTATGATGACAGTCTATCAGGAATCTGTACCAGGCTCTGGGAATTGGACACAAACAGACTACAGCCTGGCAGGGACTATGAGATTGATACCCAGGTAAGACGTGCAGACCAAGATTTTGATGAGAACTTAAGTTACATCATGATTTTAGATCTATTCAGGGACTCTGTTTTTTAGTATGAATGATGCAAAAAACTGTTCTATGCAATTGTGAATACTACATGTTTGAGTAAAATGTTTGCAATGGAATGTCAGTTAGTCAGGATCATGTTTTATGATTGGTAAGAAAAAAAGGTTCTTTTCAATCATTGGCACTTATAACTGCAGTTTATATGTAATGCTCTATTCAATACTAACTGAATCTATGTTTCCTCAGGGCCGTGCCAGGTATGTGGAGAAAGGAGAGACCCCACGGGACATGGCCAGAGACCCCCTATTTTCCTGGGTTGATGAAGATAAAGTCAACAGTATACCTACATTCAAAGGTAATGTTACACTCACCTCTAGTTTTGTCAATTTGTATGTAGAGTTTACTAATAGTAATACACATACTTTTT
>NC_049980.1:11692351-11693927 GCF_000003815.2 Branchiostoma floridae | reverse complement strand
TTTTTTTCATTAATCTAAGTCCACTTTCAAAACGGTACACCATGGTACAGGAATACAGTTTCCTGGTGTCGTAATTTCAGGGTGGAGAAGCAACATGAGCTGCAAATATTTCAAGATTTACAGTAGAAGAGTGTTACTGAGTGCATCTCTCCATAGCTTTCATCTCTCTGCTAGATAACTACTCCGAGAAAGTGGGGACATCAGAGGAGGTGACTGCTGAAGAGGAGGAGGAGAACTGGACCTTCCTGAACGCCTGTCTGGAGACAGATGTCTTACAGGAGGCACACAAGTACCTTGCTGGGAAAGGTGGGTGGGACAGCTTGTTATGTTTATCTTCACGGAATTTTTTTGTTTTGCATTTCTATGTATATATTTTGATGGACGTGGGTGAAGCCATGGGATCAGTATTCATACATGTTTGTAGTCAGTATGATTTGAGTATCATGATCACATTGTTGATAAGTGTGAACTTGTTTTCTGCAGATCTAGTACCAGAAGATGAAGAGGGCTTCAAGCAAAGGCTGTATGATCTGTGGTTCAAGCTGTACTCCAGAACAAGGGGAAGGATGTGAGTAACAATGTGTGACACTGACAATTCAAACTCCTGTCTGCCTATAGACATTGCAGTCACTTATGTTGTGACTTTGAAGCACTGTCACTTTCCAACTTAAAGATAAATGTTATTGCTCTAGAATGTTTTCTAATCAAGCTTACAATCTTAAATAATGGACCATTTCTCACACTATGACCTGTAATATTGATGCAAAAGAAAATGCAATAAACAAATAAACAAATTTACAACATGCAGGTCAGATGTGTTGTGACATAGAATTTTAGTCTTTACAGATTTTCGTATTTTCTGATGCAGGGATTCCTCTGGATTTGAACACGTGTTTGTGGGAGAAACCAGAGGCAGGAATAAGGAAGTGACTGGCCTACACAACTGGGTCCAGTTCTACCTTCAAGAGAAGAAAGGAAGTATTGACTACACTGGCTTCAAAAGCAGGGTATGTAGCTGAAATCCGCTTCATTTATAGCCTGGGTACTAAAAACTACTATACGGGTAGCAGTTTGCTCCTATGTTTGCTTCTGCTACTCATCTGGGGAACTGTACATTCAAACCTTTTGGTGGTGACAGCAGTTAATAGTTATATATATCAAGGATTGGGTTCTAGAGCACCAAGCGGACGGAGGTCGTTTTGGGTGTTGGAACGCCTGTTCGAATGAGCGCTTAAACCCATTCAACAATTCACTCATGTGTAGAGAGCTATCAGTGGCCTCATCCAAAATTTGGATTATTCCAGACATTAGAGATGTCAAGATTCCCAGATGGAAGAGCAGAGAAGTGACTGTATGAAGTCAGTATAATAAATTTTGGTGCAAACTACTATCCGCATTGTATCCAGGCTACACTTAAAGCCACATTAAAGTTGAATAAAACCATTGTAAAAATAAATGAATTTGAAGATACTTTTTAGAAATTTGATCATACAAAACTCTCTAATTGGTGTTTTTTCTTTGATATCCCTAGGGTACAGACAACTATGATCAGCTGATCACCATCCAGTTTACCTGG
>NC_049980.1:11685630-11692251 GCF_000003815.2 Branchiostoma floridae | reverse complement strand
TTTATATTCTATCTTTGGGGGAAAGAGTCTTAAATGCTGGCTGGCTGAGTAAGGATCCGGTGCATGCATAGATAGGGGGTTCCTTACATATAAAACCTGAAGACTGCTGACGTTGCTCATAAAAATGCATTATGCTAAATACTAGTATGTCATTTCTTCTACTCCCTCCTGTTAAATAGTGAAAACGAGATGTAAAAGACGAAAAATGTTGTCTTCTGTAACATAACTTTTCATTAAGTGAACTTTAAGTCCCTTTCTGTGCACATGTTTCTATAGACCACAAAATGACAACACACCAGTTTGCATTGGCTGGAGATACCAATTGATGTACATCATGTAACAATTGAATAATTGATTACAGTATGCTTGAAGTTACAGAGAATGCCTTACTAGACAAATAGTTGAATATTAAAGTACTATGAACGTTAACTGTCCTGGTGCTGGTAGGTAATGACCCCCTTTGTGGCAATTTTTACTACTAGTATTATATCCATTCACGTTCTATCCATTCAAGTGTAAGATACCATACATGTCATACAGATCAATTTTGGTTTTAAATTTTTCAATGTACAAGAAAAACAGGTCTATGGTCATCGGTAGAGTGTTTAGTACCATTGTTGCAAACATTATTTACATTAACATGTATTCACTAATATCAATATATTTATCACTATAGTCTTTTGTGACATTGTGCACCTAATGTATACAAATATTGTTGCAATAATTATACGCCAGCTACACTGTTAGTAGTAGCCACCCAGTAAGGGCAGGTAGTATAACCACAACAGTGCTGAATAACGCTATGTCTCTACTACTACAAAAATGCTCTACACATAACGTTACATATACAATGTAGCTGATAAAATACATTGTCACTTCATTTTTATGGTCTTGGGGAATCAGAAATGTTCTTTAATGTCCTCTTGAATCGTAACATATTAGTGAACTTATTCCTCCAAAAATAAAGCATTTCATAACAGTCAACATTTGTTGAAGAGGATGATGTCTGAGTTAATTGATTAAGAATGGCAAACTACATTTGTACCTTTTCTGGGGTGGGGGGGGGGGGTAGGGATTACGGGGTTGAAGAGGTCGGGTTTTATCCAAGCGCCTCGTCCACTGATTTCATCAGAGTTCCAAGGGCATCTATCCCCCTTTTATTCAGGTCCACTCTTTTTTGACCTCGTAGAAAAATCCGAATCTAGTCTATCATGACCCCCTGTTGTAAAAAAAAAAAATCCTGAGCCAGGACCCCCCTTAGAATCGTAAAATCCGACCTCTTCAACCCACCCCACAAAATTATTTTTGGAACGCTCATTTAAATACCACAGAGACATGACTACATGACGTTACGTAGTTTCTTTAGATCATTGTATTGGGAGACCGACCTGTGCAAAAGGTAGCATGGGTTTACCTCCGCAGTACATATACATGGAACTGCTGCTGTGCTGAATCGCTTGCTTGTACCAAAACACACCACACATCTGCTCTAAAGGTCATTTCAGGGGCAACTTTTAACCTTTGACTCATAGGCGTCTTTTATACCTGAATGTTGTGCCTGTTCATTCTGTGGATGTGTATTTACTTTACATCAGATATTACTGAAATACATTTAAAAATAAATTCAAATTAAACCAAGATTGAAGTGCTTTTGTCTACTACACTATGATGTACCTTTACTTTACTTTTGGGGAGAAAACGTACGGGCGATAATTCCGTCAGCAAGGACAGCCCTATATTCAGTGCCATTGAAAATGGCGACTAGCTATCTCACTGATGAGCACATAGCAGGTTTCGATCGTTACAAGGTGAGTGTTTGGACCTGAAAACTTGATTTTTACCCGTGGTAGCTGTAGATAGAGACTGAAATTTCTTCCTGTCACGTCAAAGGTAAATTTCATGGAGTTAAAAGGGACTTCTAGCCCAAACAAGCCATGTAACCACGTGCGTGTTGGCGGCTTGGTGTTCATGCCCCCGCTTTGTGCTTGAACCTTTGGCCTTGTCCTCAGATGACGATGTCCTTGATTGTACCATATATTGTACCATTACGTAGATTGATTCACTGTGTATGATGGAGTAGCCTTTTCCCTAAGAAAGAGGTCTGCATTGTAGAAATATCGACTGCTTTCGATGATACACGTATCGCCCCTCCCCCTGTCAAACATTAACTGAATGCTCCCATTTTCCATAGAATCCAAATAATTTTGCATTCATCAATCTTTCATGTTGCAGCACCCCTACCACCCAGGGACACTCGTTTTTCATCCACCATGATGCATAACAAAAGATCATGGCACAGGCATCGTAACTTGGAAAATATATAGCAAAAAATTGAACTTTTTTGAAGATCTCATACCTTTGGCTTTGTGAAAATATTATTATTTTTTTGTGAATTTCTTGAATTTCTATTATTGTGAATTTCTTGCTGACTCCGTCTAATGCATTTTTACACCTGTCTCCTGAATTAATTGGTCTTAATCAAGGAGGTCAAGATTTTTTAACCTCCTTGGTCTTTAAATACGTTATAGTTACAGCAGGCAAAAGCAGACAACGAAATCGAAACATAGTTTCTGTTCACAAAAAAAGTAAGTAACAATTAGGCGTACTGTGTTTCCCTTTCAGTACAGTTCAATGGACACCTCCCCCCTCTCCAACTATGTGATGCACCCATTCTGGAATGCTGTAGTAAAGGTAAGAGGTAACATTATTAGTTTGACTGGACAAGACTCTTGTAAAAAAAAGTCTAAATACATATCCTTAGAAATTCACAGTTCATTGGAGCAAGCAGAAGAGAGTTGATCAACAAATCAGTCCCTTGTTTTGTGACAGGATTTGTATAATTGCTTTCTCTGCTAGTACTACTAGTAGAGAAAGCAATTATACAACTACTACTAGTAGTAGTCAGGGCATCTCAAATATTTGCTTCAAAACACTTGAAAAGAGAATAGATTTATAAGTTATAACACCAAGCACTTGAAGCAATGCCACTTTGGTTTAAAAAACAGTAAACTGCCATTGCATTAGACCTAACACACAAGCTGTGTAAGAGTTACTAAGACCAGACCAAAGGTCTACATTTGAATGAATGTGCTTGTCATTCGATGAGAGAAATAACCAAGATGGACTGTGTTTGCTGCCTACTGCACATATTACAAAGCTGACTCCAATTGCCTTGTTCATGACATCCATTGTGCATCCCATCCTGATATTGATACTTGTGTTTGATTTTTCATCTGAAGCGACTTCCCCGATGGCTAGCTCCAAACCTGATGACCTTTGTAGGATTCCTCCTGCTCATCTTCAACTTTGCCCTGCTGACCTGGTATGACCCCCAGTTCCGTGCGTCCAGCTCGCAGCACCCCGATGACCCCCTGGTGCCAAACTGGGTGTGGTTGGTGTGTGGCTTTGCGCACTTCCTCTCACACACACTTGGTGAGTCAAAACTTTCTCTTGCGTCCCTTTTAGTTTAACACTTGCTACCTTTTTATGGCCTACAAGGGGACGGGGGTGTTGTCAAAGTGCTACTCAGAAAGACATTGGCTACGTATCACATCAGGTTACCTTTGTCTTTGTCTTTGAGATAAATTTTGGCACCCATTATGCTATACATAGAATGCACCAATTACGTATACACTCTACGCTTATTGTGGGTGGTCTTGCTATGAATTATGTGGAAGTAGAGCAACTGATTTGTGCTCTATGTAAAAAGGTATGACGTCTACTTTTTGGTAAAGTCTTGTGGACTGTAATGAAAGAGTGATGTTAAGGACTAAGGGTATCTGGACAGTAGATTTACATCTTACATGTCGTGCATAGCTAGATATGTTGCCAGAAAAGAAGTATTATTTTTTGGATATCATTTTTGACAACTACTTGTTGCCACTGAGCAGACGGGTGTGATGGTAAGCAGGCACGGCGTACAGGGTCCTCCTCCCCGCTAGGAGAACTGTTCGATCACGGTCTCGACTCCTGGGCCACCATGTTCTTCCCCACCGCCATATACTCCATGTTTGGGCGTGGCACGGAGTACGGCATCACGGTGACACAGATGTACATGGTAGTGTGGGTGGTGATGATCGGCTTCATCATGTCTCACTGGGAGAAGTACAACACAGGCACCCTGTTTCTACCATGGGGTTACGACATGAGCCAAGTGGTAGGTGGCTCTTTTCTTGTTTTAGATTTGTGCATCTGGTAAAGGAAAAAAAAGAGGAAAGTGGATGCAGTTTGCTGTTTGTAATTTGCTCTTTGTGGATAAATTTGGAAACGTTTTGTTTGTTATGTATACTATAACTGGTAAATTGCCTTTAGGCATATTACCGATGAGTTTTGTATTTAGAAAAGTATGTACAAACTACATGATATGAACTTTATAGGTTTGATCTACTCATATGAGTCATACTGAGAAGGCCCCCCTCTATTTTTGATGTATGGTGCATGAGAGGTGTGGCTTGTCTCAAACTAGGGGCTGTGGTTTTGTGTCCCATGAAAGCGTGGTTATTTTCCCCTTAGTTCAGGAATGAAATCAATGTTTGCCCTTCTTCTTGTTTTTCCTGGCTAAGAAATTGAACCCAGAAGTTTCACTAGATTTTAAGCCAACAGCCCTATCCACAAGATCACCTTCCCACCCAAGACATCTCTTACAACATGTGTTAACAGTTGATACAAATGTAAAGGTACAATCATGTATCTTTATTACTGTTTTTTCCAGTGCATGCTTGTGATGTACATAGCAGCATTCTTCTGTGGCCAGGACTTGTGGCGGACACACTTACCCATGGGACTGCGCTTCCACTACCTGTTCCTGTTCAGCTTCTACGGTATGTGGGAAGGACAGAGGTCACCTTCCCAGTAGAACACCACTTTCCCAAACGTTGTTGTGAAGTGCAGAGTGCTGTCCCTTTCTTTTAAAGCAAGGTTTCAGTGTGCAAAGGCTGACTGCTCAGTAGAATGTAGCACAAGTAGTAGTAGTATCATACAAATGCTCATCAATTATAGTTTTGCTTTCCTTTGTCTTATTGTCTTGGGATCACAGCTCTACTAATCTCTTCAGTTATGCTTAGTGTACATGCCTAGATGTCTATACATAATATCTGATAGATGCATAAAAACTGACCTTTTCATCACAGATTTCTTGCAAACTTTAATGCTGGTCTTTCCTATGGCTTTGAATTGTAAAATAAGATACATTGTGTATAGCTGCATAGTTGCATTTACAGGTAGAATAGCATGTGATGCATGCATTAAGTTCTCATAGTAGCATGCATGTACATATAGTATTAGTAGGCGCTCTGTGGTGTTGGCTGCTTCGATTATCAGCACATACACTCTCTACAACAACCTGGGAAATTGATAACTGGTTGTTGACTTTTCTGTCTTGTCCACATGTTGTACTGGAGATGATCAGAAATATTGTGACAGTGCACCAAATAATTTCCTACATGTCATAAAGTGTGGGACTGTACGGAACACATGTAGATGTTGTTGACTATGTCCATCATCGGGGTTCGAAATACTTTTTTCTGCGCAGGTGACATTCAAATTTGCCTGCACCAGCCGAAATCTACCTGCACCCCAATTCTGTTCTTTCCCTAAATAAAATGACACCCATCTCAAATTACAGATAAAGTAGTAGAAATTTGGTGCTGCTGCTGGCATAGAAAGATGGTAGCAAGGAATTTTAGATTTTCTGGTAAAAAAAAGATTTTAAGATTAGAAACTGTTTGGAAACAACTTAAATTCCTTTTTTAATATCTTACACAGGTGGTAACAGCAAACAAAGCTCCATATACACCAATACACTGTGTATGTGGAGGGGTGCAGGTTAGGTGCAGGTAGACATTTGAAATACCTGCACAGCTTCAATTTTACCTGCACTAACCTGCATATGCAGGTGGTATTTCGAGCCCTGATCATGGTAACTTTATTTTTCATGTATCAGTTTTTCCTTTGTTCTTTTGTCTGACTTGTTTATTCCTGTCCAGGTGGGTTTTTGTTCATCAGCCTGCCACACACTATAGGTAACCTTTACAGGTAAGTGAGGTACATGATGTACTTGTAAGAGAAAAAAGACCCAGTTCGATGGGATTGTTACTTGTTCATCCTCATCACCTATTGTCCTTTGGTTTATTTCTGTTGACAATATTCATGTTGATGGTTAACATCTAAATACCCTTTAGCCTGTTACATCATCGATACATGTGAATATATTTTTAACAGGAGAAATATAGGGTATTCTACACATGCAGGAGGATTTACAAATGTACATCCATTGTTTGGTTTTCATTTACTTTTTTCAAGTCGTTGCATTAATGGTTAATTTAGTTCTTAAAAGAAAAAAAAGAGTAATGCCTTAGACAAGGCGACTTGTCTAAGCATAGTGTTAGCTGTGTTCCCTTGTTATTTATGTAAAATACAGGTCTTTTTGGTTCTTAAGTGTATATTGCTTTGTTAGTGAAATCCACAACAAGGCTGTATGTGGTTGGACTCCAGTTCTGTACCTATGTTTGTATCCATAAACACTGTAGAAATGTTTGTAACATTACATTAATTTTGTGTTCTTACATATGAAGATTGGTAAGACAACAAGACCCAAATCCTATCATGTTGCTTTTCACCTCA
>NC_049980.1:11678290-11681925 GCF_000003815.2 Branchiostoma floridae | reverse complement strand
CAATTGTGGTACCGCCTTCTGTGTGTGGCCTGGCTCAAGATGTCACCCACAGACATCTTAGAACAACAGCCCCGTCTCTTCTACTTCATGTCAGGGACAGTGTTTGCAAATATAGCCGTAAGTCTAACACTCATGTTTTCAGATTTTTTTAGAACAGAGCCAAAAGTCTGTTCCGGTGCAAAAAAAAGAATTAGCACATCAAATTGTCGACTGTCCTACTGCTGTCGTCCTCCAAATTCAAGCAACCAAATAACTACCATGTGGACCTTATGGACAAGTAAAGTCAGAAATTGGTCACAAATTGGTCTTTCTGTTGTAGAGGTCTGAGTCATTCCTTTGGCTAGATTTATTCCTTTAGTTTTAAATTAATTCGTTGCAATACTAGACCAGCTGAGTATGAAGAGTATTCTATGGTACTCTACGGTAGAACTTTGTCTACGATTGATACTGTAAATTTAATTGTTTTTGCATTGTTATAAGTTCCTGTAGCACAGAGTATTAATACGAATACATGTAATGACATAGGATGAACTTGTGTCAGGGACATCCCCGCAAAAATAAACATCCCAAATGTTTCAATATTTAAATCCCTTGATAGCTTGAAACTGTTTAGTTGTGATTTGATGACAAAATATCTACATCTACACTTACATGTATGTTGTTTCTCCTGTCTCCCCCAGTGCCGGTTAATCATAGCCCAGATGAGCAACACCAGATGTGAAGGGGTGAACGCCCTCCTGTGGCCGCTGATGTTGATCGTGGCGGGGGTGTGCACGGCGCCGCTCGGCCAGTGGGAACTGGTGCTGCTGATTGGTTACACAGTCATGGCCACTCTGCTTCACATCCACTTTGGTGTCTGTGTGGTGAGTTGGAGAAAGATAACAGTGTCTTGTACAAGTACATATATCTGTGAGTGAAAGTGGGAGCAGCTAACACAGCAGTATTAGCCAGTTAACTTACCTGAATTAGCCGGTTCACAGTGTAAACTGCACATGGACAGAAATATGTACTGTGGGCAATATGTGAAAGATAAAGGCCCTTGGCTAGAGACATAAGCAAAACATGTCATGCTTTAAGCATGATTTAGACAGGCACTGTTTACTGTTTAAGTTATGTCCCCTCACCTTTGACACACATTGTTGTACATGTAGTACCCACAGTGCATTTTACTGTGCATGTGTAACCATGAACTGTCCCAATGGGAGAATAACACATGTGGAACCAACAGCAAAGTTTGTTAACTGTAGATGTCATATCAGAAGTCATTTCACCTTATGCATGCCGTAGGTAACATTTTATGTTGTAGTCAACATGGACTGTCATCTTTAATCCAACCCCCTTTCTGCATGATTGTGCTCTCTGTAAATATTACATCTCTTAATTTTTTGTCTGAATTTGTTGTTGGTAATAGACCTCGAAATGATGCAGCATACTAATGATGAAATGTCTACTGCTAACTTTTCCCACACCTGTTCCTTGTCTACAATTCATTTCATCTATAAAGCCCTTTCTTCATTTCATATTTTGTATTAATTACAGTCCAGCCTTCGTGTGACCAAGCCTTGTAAAATGGCATCATTTCATGGAGAGAAAGTGTCTTGTCACATTGTGGAAGTGGAGTTCACAGGGCGAAGCAAATTTTACAAGAAAAAACATATGACTTTGACTTTGAAACTGTGATTTTAAATTTTCGATCCCTGCTGATTTCTTTTACCTTCCTGATTGCAGGTTCTGCAGATGGCCGATCATTTTCAGATCAATGTGTTCACAATTACAGGCTGGTTACACATTTACTTCCTTTTTATTACTTCTAACCACAAGTCTGTACATGTACCATAAGGTCACACCAGATAGCATGTCAGATAGGGCTGTAGTACAGGTCCAGACTTGTACCTGAGCAATCAAAGTAACCTCAGGTTTTCAATGATGATAAAAATGAGAGTTAACAGAATATTTATTCAGACTTCAGGTATCTAATGCAGGGAACCCATGCTTTCAAGATGATCTCAAATCAAAGATTGTGCTGATTTGAACACCCATACAATGCCCATCTTTTTGCAGTGCTAAATTTAATCCCTGTAGACTAGTAGGAATGATACGTTTTTAGTAACAAAATAAGTTTTTAAAAATTATTTTGATTTTTTTACCAAAATGATTATTGCAGTAGAATGTGTTAGTACTAGACTCTGAAATCCACCATGAAAAAGATACAGTACTTCACCCCTCAATGCTGCCCCATTCATGCAAACTTAAGATATACAGATTTTATTTTTTAAATCCTGCTTATCCCCTTGGTTTGTATTGCACACCCAGTAAAATGCCTCACGGCATAACACACCAGGTTTGTACTGAACAGTACAAGTTACTTATCTGGACTGATTATCTTCATCTGATTTGTATGTATTATTTGATATTCATCTTGGAATGATCTAGGATGAATGTATTTGGTGTGACCTTTCATTAGGAAACTCGTCCGGTTTTGTGTTCTTACTAACTGCACTGCTCTTCTGCACTGTTCTGTATCTTTATCCTACACATATTAATGTTCTTGATCCCCTTTTAATGTCATCTAACCTCCTTACATGTAATTCTGCATTTCAGTAGTAGTGAGCATTCATTGGCTATTGTTTATGTCTGAGGCTGACAGTGTTACCGGTATATGTTACACATGTATATGTGAGTGTGACAATACTCCCTTACCATTAGAGGCTGTGACTGCTGAGCAACCAAACATTTGACAGGCCAGTCAATGAATTTCATAGATGAAGAGCAAGTCTCATTACATTTTGTATGTTTTGTTTTCTTTTAAGTCATACCTCTACAACATGCATTGTACTAGTATTCCAAATATAAAATCAAGAGTCACACAAATGCAATTTTGGTTGCTCAATGGTCACTCGGTAATAGCCGTGTAATGGAAAGGGGTCTAAACTGTTAACTTAATTCTACAGTTGTACCCTTTTAACATTAAAGAAACACATGAATAAAGAAAAAAAGTTGCAGCAAAGAGTTATCATTTGTGTAGATTTCCCCAAACAGAGCTTTTAGCTACTGTACGGAGTCCCTGTCAGTTAACAGATATGGCATACCATGTTACGTTTACAGCTTTATGTATTGCTATTAAGCAACCAGTTTTGCTGTAACAATAATAGGAATCCCTCACAACTCTTGCTTAAGGCTGATGGACAGACCTGAATATCATGATGTCTTTAAATGTTGACAATAATTTTGTTTTATGTTACAGGTAATCCAGATGGCAGACCACTTTAACATCAACATCTTCACCCTGAAGAAACAAGATTGACCAAAAGTGCAGACTACTAAATACCTGCTGTATGTCTGTGGTGTTATGTCATGGCAATGTATCAATATAGTGTCTAATCTGGTAAGGGCAACCTCTAAACAAGCAAGCTGTCATCTGTATGTATGTCATGATAAAGATGGCAAATCTACTGGAAGAGATCCAAATTGGAGTCAACATTAATTGAACTTAAATCCCTGTTACTAATCCCTGTCACTTTAGATAATGGATTGAGTTGAAATTTAGCATTGATGTGTGGGAAACTACTCACACATTCTTTGCATCCTGATCAGAGCCTCTGTCGTCAAGTACATGTACTCCCATCATCTCTACC
>NC_049980.1:11646718-11678137 GCF_000003815.2 Branchiostoma floridae | reverse complement strand
ATCTGGGCCAGTCTGATGACCCCTGCAATGCCTCACTCCATGGATGGATACAGGGCAATCAACTGTGGTTTTTAGCCTTACATCTTTGGACTCAGGAGAGCATTAATACTGTAAATGCAGAAACTTTTGTCATGGTTTAAAGGTCTACTACGCAGTTATTTGCGCTCAAATTTGAAATATTCTAGAACTAAGAAATCTCAGATTTACTACTACTTTTTGACACTTTTGTGTCATTATTTCACGTTTGCAACGTAGCCTACAAACATTTCGTCCTACGCGCGCTGTAACTTGTTGACCCCCCTAGTTAGGCACTGGTGAGAATTCAAACAAGAATCAATCATCAACGGTTATTGGTCGGGAATCTCCGGTGAGCTCCGGGTGCGTGCGAAAGGTCACGGTGAACCACGTGACCAATCTCCGGGTAGGCTCGGGCAGACTCGGGACTACTCGGATTTCGTCGGTGAAGAAACAAAATGGCTGAAACCCAGCGCGGGCGTGCAGATTCCCAGGTTTTCAAACGCGCTCGCACGGGGAAAATATCGACTCCTGACATGCCTTGAATAGTGTTCCATAACGTGGTAGGCTTGGCCGGAAAATGGATTTTTTGTTTTCAGTTTGAAGCGGAAATAACTGTAGTAGACCTTTAATGTTCGCGGTTTTCACAGCGGCTGCTTCACCGCGAATTTAAAACCACGCGAACATTTTTCCATGGCAGTAAGAGACTACATTGCATGGTGCAATATTAAAACCACCGCGAAAAGTCCATTTTCCCACTACGGCGAAATTAAATCTCCGCAAACTTAAATGCATTTACAGTAACATATATTGCTCTACTCCAGCTCGCTACTCAAGGGTAGCGCATCTTTCTATTTGTTCAATTTTACGTGATGATCATTCTATGTTTTTCATGACTGTTCTATTCAGCCTTTCCAGATGGCAAGTGTTTAAGCCACTTTTCAGTGTGAGATAATGGGTACTGAGTGATGATCAAATCAAGGGTAACGGATGTAGTCAGTTCATTTCTAACCACCTGGGTTGTACAAGTTTCATGCCCTGTAGGGCGGATGGCATCACGCGATATATAAATGTATGTGTGTACGTATAACACTGCTACAGTTGAAAGTCAAGAGTATGAAGCCAAAGGGCAAAAACAGCAGTTTATTCTGTTCAACAAAAGAGGCCGCTTCAGTGAAGCATGCTTGCCCTAAAGAGGTTGTTGAATGTAATACTTCTTGGCCACGGGGAAGTCAATGATTGCTCTTGAACTGCATATGTTTGAAATCCTTGATGTTAGGCACAGGCCTCAGCTATGTCTTGTTACTGTAACTTTTGACCTGTTTGCAGTTGTTTTGGTCCTGTGGTTTTTGCTGTGACTTCGAATTCTCTACCATGAATTCATGATGCCATATGCACTTCTTCTGTAGTACATTGTGCACATGTATTACTGTGCTACAGAATTGTTTAAAACGGAAATTGAAAACACTTCAAAAATCTCCTTTCCCCTTCTACTGAAAAATGATGTCCCCATATCATAAAAATAAAGAGATTGATAGTAGCACCACCCACAGTCATTTCTGTGAAAGGATGTATTCTGGCTTTGTTGGGGTTGCTTTACCAGGATTGGACACTACTGTGCTAAACTATTCCATAGTCACCACAGCAAGTAATGGTAACGATGTTACATTGTGGTCATAGCAATAGTATTAGAATTATTATAGTACCATTAGGGTGGTCAAAATGAGCACTGGTCAACTTACAGCTCTTACTGCCCGTGGCAATGAAAAGCAACAATGTTGACAGTTGAAAATATACTGAAGACTAAATGTCCACTTGGCTCATGTCGTACAGCATGGAACTAAACACGCCCACCTACAAGCTGACCAGTGTTCATCTGCCCACCTAGGTCCAAGTCTCCTCCATTTTTGTATCTGTCCATACCACAGGTGTGGCAGGGAGATATGTTGTTACATACCTATTGCCCTCTGCTTATGTCTAGGGTGTCTGTTGTGTAATTTTTTCTTTAATGTAGTGAAATGAAGCAAAATTAAGATGATTCTGACAAAAGTAAGAACAGTAATGTGCCCCTCAGGGACATTGACAGTTAAGGTCTCAGAAAATATGGCTTTTGTATGATTGTGTAAATTAAAGTGCCAACATTGTGGTAGTTTTAGGCCTTTAATGTTTTTAGAATAGACATTATAATTACTAGAAGTTTGAGATTTTTGATAGTAGTGAATACAGTTTGCATTTTAAATGACTTGTGTGAAGTTTTTGTTGGCTTAATTGAATGTAGCATACTGCTCAAGGGTTTCAGTAAGATCTCTTTTGAAATGCTGCTGGTTTACTTGTTTTCATTGCTGCTAGATACTACCTAAGTACTGTTATGTTTATTTGGAGGACTACCCTGGAGAAGGGAAAGGAAATAAGCTGTTGTCTTTGTTATACAATGTATAAACATAGAGACCTCGCCACTTTTACTGACATTTACATTTTGTACATGTATCAAAGTGAGATATGATGACATGTATGTCTGTAAATGTCGAAGATCAACTTGGGCTGACTTCCTTTCCCATCTGTACTGATGGAACATTATGCTGTTCAAGACTTGTCACAACCACTATGTGTCACTACCATGACACCTGTATGTGGAACAAAATGCAAGTTATTTTATATACCTTCATACCTTCATGAGATAAAATGGGGCATGACATTCCTGTAGGTAGAACTATGCATGTCATTCTTGTTTATTTGTGGCAGCTGTCAATCATAAACTGAAATCACCTTTTGGACATCATTTCAACAAACTATAGATCGAAAAGAGTTGAGTAGACAACTATTTGAGTAATATTTGAAATGAACCTGTATGTTTTGCTCCTTGAAATCACACCATTTTGTGTCCATGTAGTACCTGGTATGATAAATAATTGACCTTAAAATACTGACTTGGAAACTGTCTAGTATGCCATGTAAGCAGACCCTCTTCAAGTCGGCCACCTATTCAAAATGACCAGGGGTGTCCGGGGTGGCCATCTTGAGCAGGTTTGACTGTATTAACTGTTCTTATTCCTTTGTCCATATTTTACCTTATGCTACTACAGATGTATTATATCAATGTATGTTTTTCATTGACTTACTCAGGTCCTTTATTCGGTCATAACTAATTGTGAGAAAATTGTGTGATTATCATTATTTTTGATGTGAGAAATCAGTAGCTGATAAATTACGATATTAAGCAGAAACTTAATACTCTAATCAGTTGTGTTGAGGAACAAAACCTTTGTTACTGAAGAGAGTGGTCTTTTACTATTATAACCTAGATTTTGCGATGTACAATGTAAATTTTTTTTTTTTTTTAATCTTAGCTTTCCTCTGCATGCAAAAATATGAACAATGGTAGTTTTGTAAAAAGAAAAGAAACCTATGGCATCGTAGATGTAACATTTTGTTATGTCTCTGCCCTTCTAGAAATGTATGAATAGATTGACGCTATAGACCACAAAGTGCTAACTTTGCATTCCAGATGTAGGATAAAGCTTTTTTTTTTATATGCTAACATAGTTTTGATAAATGCCAGCTGTGTGTCAATCTTCCTTAGTAGAAATTATGGAATCTGATGTTTTTTGTTTGGTAAGGAAACCAGTAGCAAATGTACATGTAGAAATTGCTGTGTGTTTAATAACATGTTTTAACCATGCAAGATTGCCCTTGTGTGATATGATACAGATGCAAATTGTCATTTAGATGAAGCCCACTGATTTTTCTTAATGTATGTCAAAGTCGTCATTACTCCCACCAATCCCTCCAATCTGAAAACAATGAAGAACAACAGGAAAAGGAGTACATAGTGATGCAACTTGTATTTTTACAAGACATAAGATACCCTCTACAGTTACTTCAGCTAACAGCCTGAACGTTTATGCTGTCCTAAATGTGATGTTGCCTGGACCAAATATTTACATGTATGGCTCTTGAGCCAATTTACCCCTACATGTAGCTGCAGAGGTTGTTCAAACATTTTGGAAAATAATAGAAGTGTTGTATAGCAAGATAACAAAAAAGCACATCTCACAATGTTGTGACAAGCTCGGAGATAAAATAATTTCCTTAAGCATAGCAAAGGAACATTCATCAATTGCTGGGATTAGACACAAAAAATGCGGCGTATCTAGCAAAAACGTAAAAGCAAAAACACTTCTTGTAAAGTACATGTTCAGTGTGTGTTTGATGTAGAACGTAACATGAAGTCCACATTTTCAAACGTCTACTTGTGCATATTGTCTGTTGTGCAATATGAAATGTGAATAATAAAAGATTGAAAGATGTGAAAAATTTGCTCTTTTTCCTAGTATCCAGGTGTCGAATATTTTACAAAATTTTCAATTTTCATTCCATCTTTTGCTTTTTATCAGTAGAAAATTCTAGCTGGTTTCATGAAGTGAAAAAAACGTTTTAAGTTGTGTTATATTGTGCCGAAGGGCGGTTATAGCAGTTTTCATATGCCCTCCCCACAACTCAAGTTTCAATTTGTCCCCGTATCCTACTTGTTAAATTTTTCTGTCTTATTTGTCTTTCGTTTTTGGGGGCGGTGGTGCGAATGATTTTAAGGGTCGTCTTCACTACATTATCTTCTGCCCAGACATATTAAAAATCCATCTCCCTCTGCATGCGAAAACCTTCAAATGGCTTATCAAACATACGAATAGATTTAGAATAGTTTTCTCATTTGATTTAATAAACTATGTTATATATTTTTCTACTTCTCGGTTAAGCAACGTTACCGTGTGTATAACGTTACTCACGTTGTACATACCATTGTTTTTCTTTGCAATTAGCGTTAGCCCTCAGGCATGATTTTTTTTGCAACACAATTAGCATCATTACATTTGTATATTCTGCGGACCTGCTTTGAAACAACCTTGCCGCCAACTAGGTGAGGCCTGGGGTCATGGAATTGGTTCATCGCCGTTTGATTTCTGATTGCCCCTGTGGTTCCTTTATGTTTTATTTAATGTCAATACACAATAGGGCTTGTTATTCTACCTTCCCAAACTGACACCCGATACCTTCCCGCCATAGTTTGTGACAGCCGTTCAGTAGGTCGTTCGCAAGGTTGCTACAGTACCCACACACTTCAAGGTAAGGATTTGCTTTTCTTCCATACACACCTTAGAACCTTCCAGCTAATACACGGGATATATTTCGCAATGCCTAAGATGTAAGGTAAGACGATAGAAGGATTAAGGTCCTTGTGCACTATTCTAAGACAGCCACCGCCTTGTGCACAGTACTCAGTGACAGGTGCGCAAATATGTAGCAGAAGGAAGTGGTCCCAAAATCACCACTTAACTATGTCATGTGTAGTTCTACACCGGCATAAAGGTGTGATCCGAACCAAACTGTTAAGGTTGAAGACTTAATAGCCAATAACATTCCCGGAGTAACTTTATTTTTCTGTTTACCAAAGTCTGGAACTGCAGGCCATCTTGCCTTCAAACTTTCGAAGTTGTTTATATAGTTGCTTCAGTCATCCAGAAATAAGGAGCTCGAGTGAAATGTATATGACCTAAACACCGCCCATAACACACGCATGTTCTCGTACAAACTCACCAAGATATGTACTTCCCTATTCCAAGTGCTAGCGTTAGATGTAACGTTAACGTTACCTACGTTTTTTTTAGCAAGGAGCTGCCCAGAGCATTACTAACACCTGTTAGCACCAGACACTGACCAAAAGGAATCCTATGTTTATCTGTGAGCCATTTTAAAGACCATAAACTGTCTTATTTTGAACTTTGAAGGTGATTTTATTTGTTCAGACAGTCGCTAGAGTATCACAGCGCTGAAGGTCACCAGACCTTGTGGTCTTGTTCTCCACTGCCGTATAAAGTTACAGGGTTAGGCTTGTCAGTGCCACTGAGTGCCTCTTGCTGAAAGCTGTTTAGCTTGGCAAACATAAGGGGAAAGGACCCCCAGTTTATTTGGGTAAGTCGGATATAAGAGAGACTAGTATGGGAGGTACTACATGTAACAATTGCTGTCGAAGTGCTCTCAATGTTGAATCATAGATACATTTGTAGATTCTTGAAGTACACTAGCCGAGTTGAACGGTAAAACATTCCAGAGCATGCTACTGAGTACTTTTCTTGAATTGTCAAGAAAGTGATGTTTTCATCTTGAATTGCGAAAAAGGTGATGACATTCGCTGTGTGTCTATATTGACTCTTTGAGTTTGGCTGCGCGTGCAAGTTAATTACATCGTTACTATCACAATCATGTTTTCATCATGTAATCACGTGACCGAGCCCGCCATTTTTGCAAGGTAATATAAGGCCCAATCAATGTAATAGTAGGGGATGTCCTTATTAAATGTTCTTTGTTTATCATGTCTAGAGTGTCAACTATTAGACCATATGGAGGTAAAGTTTAGTGGGATATAAATAATATTTCGTCATAATACTAATCCATCAAGTTCAAAGCTAATCGCTGGAAAACATTCCCAATTGTAGAGCGCTGCATTCTTTCGGCACCAGGCCCAAGATGCAAGACGAATCGTTTTAGTTATGTTAAGCGTTGGAAGTAGGAATAGGGTTGAGTTAGAATCAGGGTTGGGGCTGAGGCTAGTGTTAGTGTTAGGCGTCCTCTTGGTGGCGAAACATTTGTACCGGCATGCATGGTGCCGATAATATTACTGGCTAGGCGTCGCAATGCAGGTGCCGAAATTGACATAAGACATTCCATTCTAACGGCCATGTTACGTGCACGTGTTGCTTTATGAGAAATGACAGTATCTATTCGATGTGAAGAGAAACAGACTGGATGCCTGTGATTGATGAGCCTTTCGTTATCTGATGATTTAGTGTGCCATTCCTGTTTTTCTCGTCCGGTTCCTTGAAGCGATCGATTCGAATAAACCCCTAATGATCGTGTAATAGTGTTATCGTAAAAGGAATGGTGAATCCATTATTAGTTTTCCTTCTGATAACACAGACGTTTGGGGACCGTGTCGTATTTTAAAATGTAGTTATAGAGGGAGGATGCACATGTCTCAATCAAGTAGACGCAAAGTATGGTACAGCGAGAGGTTCAGATTTTTTTTCCAGCAAAAATCATTGCAATTAATTTTTTGTCTTCATTTTATAACTTGTTAGCCCCTTAGATATATGGAGCTGGACTATATGCCGTTACTACCCTCATCCGGACTTACAAGTGTAATTATAACTCAAAGACTGACGGACTCTGACGGCCAATCCATGTTGACAAATGTTCCTCTATCACCTTTCAAGATTAGTGGTTTGAACAGTGCCAGGTACGAGTCAACAAAGGGGAAAGGGTTGGTTGATGCCGCTGTGACTACCCCGCAAAACAAACCGGTGTCCAGTTTCCTTCCTTTGTATGTCCGCGACATGCCAGACAGATCACCTGATGTGACTGATATAACTGTACTCAGCCGGGGATATACATCGCAGGAAAATAGCCGCGCTTTTTTACATGTCGACAATACGGTCGATGTTGTCTAGGTCTCGATCATTTTAGGGATCATCAATTAAATGTCACTGAGCCCCGTCTAATGTTAAAAGGTAAATCTTTAGGCGAAGAATTCTCTGGGATCTCTGAAACATGCAACCTTCTGGCTCTAGGACCCGACAGGGCGTTGGCCGTGGTAAGGTTTCGACTGTATGGGCTGGTATGAATCTTAATAAATGAATGAAATGTTTATTGCATCTTCTGTTGCAATCAAGGCCCCCCAGTGAGTCCAAGTCATTGCAATGAACAAACATGAGAGAAGAGGAAACGCTGCCTGCTTACAAATGTGACGGTTTGATTGCTCAAAACATGGTGACCTGATAATCAAGCCCTAGTACGACAGTCAGTGTAGCTGGAGGGAGGGGCCTAGCTTATGACCCATGTCCCCTGTGCAAATGTTTAATAGAAGTACAGTATGTGCCTTCAGCAGACGACAGAGGCACAAAACACTGGCCCCAGAGTTTTAAGTAATACCCAGTCGGTATACTCTGACTTTTGATACACAGGCTCCTTGACCAAACTCATGTCTCATGTACTTACTGTCTGAGCAGAGGTTAGGCTTCGGCCTGTTTTGGACGACTTTTATGCGTTTCTTATCGGATGTGCTACCCATTTTATCAGGTTTTCTTTTTGTGTCAAAAACTGACAAATTAGAAAGCCCGATGGAAACGACCAAACATACGTCCAAACAGGTCGAAGCCTAACCTCTGCTTGGCGTGTAGTGTGTAGTGTGTACAGTCCACATGCAGAAAACTACGGGATTGATGGCGACAGGCTTGTAAAACTATATATTGGCTACTTAAAAGTTCGGATTGACAGGAGGACACTTGTAAAAAAACATTGCACTCTACTTGTTTTCACAACCTGCGAACGACTACAATTGGAAGCTAACTATATAAAGCTGAACACAAGGGATCATTTGAACTAGAACTTCGTCATATCGTTTGTATGATAAACATACCAATGATGTTCGCGTCACTTGGTTTATGTCCTGGCAAGGTGACGACATTGTCATTTATCAATTCATGGTTCATTGGGAAAATGACCTCATATACATTGAAATTGATGTAAATATGTATATACTATGTAATGTTATGTGTATGTGTACCAATGTAATGTATATGTTTTAATGTATGACCCCAGGAAGAGTAGTGGATGCACAAGTGTATTCACTAATGGGTGTCATTTTAACAATAAACAATAAACAATAAACAATTGAATGTAGACCCGAACTCCTCTCCACTAACTCCGGATCCTGTGTTCTCTTTTCCAGTGTCAACAGAATCCTTGAATCGATCAGTTTAGAAAACCAGAGGCAGCTATGGCGGCGGTAAGGACTTTGTCACGGATATGCTCCTAAATGTTTGATCGACATAAAATCTCATAGATTCATCTATAGACTAATCAGCTGCGTACAAAATTGTATATACTTTAAGGTTTTGAACACTAAGGGACTTGCAGAGTAGGCAGCGCATACATTGTAGTTCTTTCTTTATATCAATGCCATATCAAATTTTCGATGTCCAAATTGTAGACCATCCAATTCCGGTTTTAATAGTTTTTTATTGTATACTTATTCATGTAGATCTTACAATGTACTCTTAGCACTGTCAGAAATGTGACGTATGCAATCTATGTAACGTTACCGTTGTGCCTCAATGGCAACACGTCATTGGTATTTTTCTAGGTTGGGTACTAGTAGTTTACCGCAGGCTCATTCTTTTTCGCTAGCTAAGTAACCGTGGTTAGCAAGCAAAAAGAATGCACCCGAGAAAAACAATGGAGGATGGTACCCAGTGTCACAGTGCTTTTCAGTGCTAACGGTTGTCTAATTCATCATGATCATCGTTATCTGCCCGAGCAGCAGCCTGTTACCGCACAGCCCGGTGGTGGCCAGCAGTGGATGGCGGCTCCTGGAGCTATCCCAGGATGCCCCCCTGGTCTGGAGTACCTGACGCAGATTGACCAGCTGCTGGTCCATCAGCAAGTGGAGCTGTTCGAGGGTAGGGATCAAAACACATCGACAGAATTTCTAACTTTTTGACATTTTTTATATAAACTATGAAATACAAATTTCATATAATAGAATAGTTTCTTATGAGTGTGGATCTAAATAAACTCAAACAAATTGAGAGCAAAACAAGAAGTGAATTTCGAGTATTGCTAAGAACCTTCAATATAGTTATATTAGATCGTAGTGGTTCTATTTTCTACCCTAGCATCCTGAGAGACGACTACCTTTTTTGGAGCGACTTGTGACAGAAATGTAAATGTTCAGTTAAACTGTGAGGAATTCTACCCCCATTTACCTGTTGCATATGTTTTTGCATATGTTTTGGTCCATGCCACATATGGAAAACATGATGGTGATATAATTATTGTCTCTTACCTTGGCAGCCTTCACTGGCATTGAGATGAACAACAAATACAAGATCAAGAACAGCCTTGGTCAGCAGGTCTACTTTGCCTACGAGGGTGAGTATTTTTGCATCATCGTGTACTTGTATACGTATGAAGGTAATTCTCACTAAACCGTTCATTACATGCGTTTTCAATGATACAATTGATATGGCAGCATTTTTCTGATAACTGCGTAATCACTATCTATGCATGCGCCACAACATATGGCTTGGGCATGTGAAAAATGTATCTAATAGATGTTTTGAACATACATCAGGATTACACCAGGATGTTGAAATTCTTATGCTTCCGGCTCGCGCATCGCTAATCATAATCCAAACATTTTTTCAGAGACTGACATCTGCATGCGGATCATGTGTGGAAACCAACGGTCATTCACCATCCATGTCACAGACAACAACCAACAGGTAATATATCCTATGATGAGGGAACACAGCCAAAGACTTCTTCTGGTCGTGCTGGAGTAACATGGAATACGTTTTCAAGTATACAGTCGATTCATGCATCAACAGCTAATATATAATATCTATTGGAACAATGGCGCGTATGAAGACTAACAACAGGCAATTTTCTCCCATACATGATCTGTGCATGATTTGTCTGCCACAGGAGGTGATGCGTGTCCGCCGTGATTTTAAGTGCTGTGCAGGCTGCTGTTGGTGTGCTGGCTGCTGTGACTGCTGTGCCTTCGAGGTGTACGTGGAGGCTCCTGTTGGACAGCAGATCGGCATCGTGCGCCAGATGTGCGTAGTCTGGCTTGCTTCTTATATAGATTTATTTGTCATCATTTTTGTGCGTAACTTTTGGTTGCCAAAAATGTTCTAATTAAAAGTTGACTGTTAATACTAGAGGGCATTGGCGTGCTTAACGGTTTTCTTCCGGCCATTGCGACATCGGGTAATAAAAAAAAATGAACCTTTATTTATTCATGAGAAGCTTCATTGAGGTCATGAGGGAGGTACTAAGGGTAAGATAAAATCTAACATAATATGGTCTATTTGAACTGTGTTGCTGTTCTTATTTATCTTGAAAACCTATGTGCATTACACCTACCTTTTCTTTCTAGGGGATCAGGGTGGAAGGCGCACTACAGTGTGATGAATGGTCAGCGAGACGAGATCTTCAAGATCTGGGGCCCCTGCTGTGCCTGGTCCGGCCCGTGCTGCATGTGTGATGTGGACTTTGATGTAAGTTTCCACCAATGCCAAACTTTATTCCAGCACAAAGTTACACACAGATCAAATTTTCAACGACCGCTGTCGCCTTCTTTAGGATCAATACTAGTGACCAGTCACTTTAGAATGTAAACTCCAGAGTTTATACAGACACGTGACCTTTTAAAACGTGATCTTGCGAATACGTGACGTCAGCAATGGGTCAAACGTGCCAGGAAGTTCATAATGCCCAGAATCTCTGTTCAGTGATGGCAGGGCCACACATGTTAGTTGGTACCTAAAACAAACTACAGTACCTGTAATTGGAACTGCTGTATATTGTATCATAGAAAATGACAGCAGGTGTGAAAGAAATGATAATTTGAAGTAGTTTGAATTACCGCCGAAAGAGTGTGTATCACAAAAAGAGAGAATATCAGTATCGATGATCCACTGGAGGTCTTGACTGAAGCTAATGACTTAAAAATCACCCTTTGTAGATCTTGGGGACGGATGGAACCACCAAAGTTGGGGCCGTGACCCGTCAGTACGCAGGCTTTGTCCAGGAGTGTTTCACCAAGGCCAGCAACTTCAGTATGACCTGTGAGTATATATAGATTGATTGTCAGTGAAGATTACAGCTGGCGAAACTGACAATTGCGTGACTTGAATAGAAGTAAAAGCAATAATGAGCAAAGCTAATTGCAATAGCTGTTTCATGGACATTTTAACAGTTCCTGTTTTTTTCCGACACATATAATGACACCCGATCGATATTATTATTGTCATTATGACAAACTTGGTTAGACGAACTTCATGATTGACAAAACTTTTTTTTTGTTATGCAGTCCCCCAGGACTTGGATGTGAAGATGAAGGCCACATTGTTTGGGGCAGCCATGCTCATTGTAAGTACTTATTATGCTTTTTACATGATACATGTTTGACGAAAGTTTACTATGGGTGGGAAGTAGGCATCACACGCATATGCGTTGGCCGATAATAAAAAATTCCTTGCCCTGCATCTATCTGAATATCAGTAATGATTAAAGAGTAAAGTAATGATTGACTCATCACTCTGTTTATGCTTTTTTTATACTCCAAAAAAGTGGAAGGATGACAACTTTATTTGTTTTCTATTTCAGGATTTCATGTTCTTCGAATACAATGGGGACAGCAATTGAACGGTGAACAACCAGCGCACGAAACTGAAGTGGTGTCAACCATGAAAGAACATTACAAACATCTCCAGGGACCTAGCGTCATAGAGAAAGAAGAATACAATGTTGGCTCCCTACATGAGCTTTCTGGTATGAACTGATAGTTAGACAATCTTTTGCTATAGTTCTACAACATAATGTACTTTTAATCAGGTTGAAAACATGGACCCATTGGAACGTTTGATTTCGCATTGAATGGCACGATGGTTGAGTTCTAACTAAAGTTCCTTTGTTATACTAAGGAGGAATACGTTGTTCAAGTTTTTGTTTCCGTTTTGTCTTTGCTACACAAAGTGTGCCCACACTATATAAATACATGTACATGTATTGCGATGTTTAGTAGCAGCTTGCTTTCGTTGAAACGTTACAAAAGTGATGATGATGGCATCTATTTTGACAGTTGCTAGTATCAATTAATCATTTGTATTTCATCATTGTAATCAAGTTATAGTGTGTTGACTGCTGAGAGTATTGATTTTTTTAATGTTTCCCCGAGATGCTTTGTACAAGAACGCGTATGTGGCAACTGTATCGCTAAAGTTACGGTGGCGTCGGAATGCGATCGAATTTGGCATGTAATTTAGCTGAGTTAAATAATCTCGCATGGCCATTTCTTTCAAGGCGATTGATTTTCAAGTACAATGTATCCTTTTTTGACACTGTTGATGTGTATTCGCTGTAATCTACCAATGAACAGGCGTTTTGCTGTAATTTGAAGTGCACGGCGTTTCTTTTTAGTGAATGATTGAATGAATATATGAATGAAAGAATATATGAAGGCCGAAAGGAAGGAATGATTGCGCCATTTATGAAATTTTGAATGGATGAATGAATTAAGACCTTTATTGTACAAGCTAAGTAGAGGTGAATATGATAAAGCACAATTAGTGATATAAGAATGTGATATCTTTACTACATCTACAAAGTATAACAAAATACCCGCGAGCGCGATTTAATCGGACCAATTGTGAGGCACCATGCAACCCACTTGCGAACCTACAACGGATCGTCCCTATTTAGTGTTTCCCTGGGGCAGTAGTAAAGCACGCAGAGCAGATTGGACCGAGTCGAACCTCTGGAGTCGAACTAAACCAGATAGCATATCACACGTTTCGGGTTTGGTTGCAGAACAGTGACTAGGCTGTGAAACACTCACTGAAAGGTAAGTTGAGCTTCACCTGGGTTAGGTTTAGTTACGTGCTAGTAAGGTTTCTTGTCGTATAACCTGGACCTGTCCTGTATCATGTTACAGGGAAGGCGGGCTACACAACAACAAGCGCTATTGCTAGCCATGCATGTGTCTCACTGAACCAGTTCAATACATTTAATTTGTTCAACAGATGGGTGTAAACATGTCGCTACCATCGCTTGTTTCCTTGTCAAACCCAAATTTCTGATCCCCTTTACTAGAGAACCAGAAAACAGAAACCGACAGGTGTTATATCCTGGAAGCCATGGTAGCCACCAGTGCGTGAGTCGTATTGAAATCCTCAGATAATCCCTTCGGTAGAATGGAATATACCATAGTCTGCCTACAAACGAGGGGAGGCAGGAAATTAAACTAGTGTAGGAATAGGATCAACCCTGAATACTGACCCTGTGAAAGTACGTGTTCAAAATATCGAGTACTTTAGAGTTCAATGCCCTATATTCATGACGTGGGTTGTATGTTTTGTTTTAGGACGAACTGTATCATAAACGGTTTCGAAATTTCGGACGTGTGCTGTCGAGTCATATCGCACCGTGTGAAAATTCGCCTGAGAGGAGACTAGAAGTAGCCCCAAGGTGGCGGGGCTGGCGTTATGTGTATAGATTTAGTGGCCAAGGCTATCTATTATTTGCCTACCACTACCTCCACTCCCCTCCCCTTGATCTGCCATGATTCCTCCCCTGTCTGTGTGTCATGAACCGAGGCAGGTACCTTGCCGTGTTCACGTCCTCTCTCAACAGTGTGCCACGGTATGGGTATGTCAAGATATAGGCCCATGCATGGTTGGCCAACATGTTGGCCTTTAATGGTGGAAAGTATTTCATAGCATTACCCCTTTTTATAAGGGATTGTAGGAATTGAATGTAAAATATGTTTATGTGTGAAGTCGACCTGTCGTCCATGAAATTTAGTACAGGCACATCCCAATGAAGGCCACACCCATAAACACGCCCGGTAGGACGTAGTGGTAGTCATTTGAATACAAATGGCGCCCTTTAGGTTGACGATCGGTTGTTTGTGGTAGATTTTTCCAAGGAGGTTTTATCAAGATAAAAGATAAAACCTCCTTGATTTTTCGTTTAAACTCCTTGAGGGCTTGAGTGAATTGGTGCATGGTAAACCAGATACAATGACCTATGTCTTCAATGTGTTATTTGTTCCTCCTGTGATCCTCTCAAGTAAATACGCGTACTTTTAATCCAAGAAAGTTTATAGGGGATGATATAGAATACAGAGTATATACTGGGTACATTTGTCGACGGGTAGTCTAGTCTCGTCTATTCACTGTCTCATTTCCCCCCTTTCATACTCAGAGAGTTTGCTATTTTTAATGTTGAATAAGCCCAAGCAGAGTGTACGTCATTTGTTGCCATGGCAATCAGACGGCAGGTGAGAGGGAATCTGAATCATTTGATAATCGTTGCCTCCAGCTAATTTGTTCCATTGCCAAAAATGGTCAAGAATTCTTAACCTACGAACAACATAGTAGCGTGTATCTTAAAATCCGTATGATTGATAATGCACAAGATACACAGTAGCAACCAGTGCCAAATAAAGGCTATAAAATATCAACATGTCAGTAACCACTTGTAGGAGAAGTAGTTAATACCTACACCTCGACTTGAGAGATTGTATTCGTAGACAGCTTATAAATTTCTGGCCTTTCTTAGCCATGTGAAATTCTATCCTGCTTCAGTGTCCAGCTTCCTTCCTGGCATCATGACCCTACACAGGAGGCACAGTGCACATGTCATGAGGTAACAACCCCCCTTCGAAGCTTTCCCCTCTGCCCTTTCCTTGCTTTCCGCCAGAGGTTGCGATCGCGCTGCAACTGCTGAGCGACCACAGTTTTGACACATTGCTGACATTTCTTTGATCAGCGAATTTCAAAGATAAAGTACTGTAATAATAGAAATTGCTAAACTTTCTTTCCAACACTGAATTAATATAGGGACTTACCCAAAATAATATGCTAAGATAAAGTACTTTCTTTACGTTTTGCGTCTTTTGTTGTCATACTTTTAGATATTGCTCAGGGATTGTAAACTTTCTATGGGCGTCAGTTCAGGACTAGCCTGGTATTAAATAAACCATACCATCGGGAGTTCCACGGTGCTGCGAGTGTAGCCGGCCCGCCCAGTTAAACTTAAATAGGACAGGTCGGGGGGAATTTTTACGGGGTCCGAGGTTTAGATTTCATCGCTCCGCTGGCGGCGTAAACTCATATGCATGAACCAAAGGCCAGCTGAAAACCTCTGGTAGGGAAATCTCAAAGGGCAGGTCATCAGATAGACTGACAGAAACAGGCCAATCCGATGTAGATTGGACAGCAAAACACCCCTAGAAAAAGAGAGGTGACCTGGTTTAGTTCAGGACAAGGGGGATGGTTCGTGGGGAGGGTGTGGTTGTTAATCAAAAATGCTCGAAAGGCTTTGACAGCCCATGGCCAAATTATTCCATTCAGGAAACGTCCTACAGGTCGCTTTAAAAAAAATACTAAAAGGCAGAAGTCACCCACTGATGAGTCACTCGACGAGAAAACATGTCAAACTGACGGCTTATGGTATGGTCCATACCAAATAGCTAAGAGGGGGATGGGTGAATAATATTGGCACTGACCACTTAAAATGTTACATTCTCAAAATGCTTATACAGATTTAATCCAAAATATATTGTCGAATTTTTGATCATGAAGTAGCACGAAAGATAGAAAATAAGGGTAGCTTCAAAGTGGTAACTGTATATTAAAGGAGAAAATACCACCCCACCCCCTTGTTGCTGTTGCGACCAACCACTCACTCATCATCTATGCAAATTCTATGAAGTAGCGTCTCCAGCTGCAGATTTTATACAGCACACGCATAGTCAAGGCCCGAACTACACCCTACAGGTCGAAGTTTGAGACAGTGTAAGCTATTTTGGTCATTTCCTGACAATTCTATGAATGCTCCACTGTGACTTCGTTTACCTATCCTTCCCCAAACTGCTTGTAACAACTGTCGTGGACGTGTCAGTGGTGTAGAAAATTTATCTGTCAAAAATATTTATTCGACCGTATCAAGAGGCTACCCAGATGAGGCACACGTGTTGTGGTATTTTACTGCAGTCCAAGACATATTACATGTATTTATGTAGCGCGTTTAAGGTAAACAAGCCAAATAATTGAGCTGCGTGTGGTAGAGGAAGTATTAGGAGATTGAAAGATTGTTTACGAGATTCTCAGAATTCTCGAGGGAGGGTCGGGGTTTGTTGTTTACTCAGCGTGACATTTTCTTCAGCCCCTGAAAGGCATGATAGTACTCTCCAAGCAGAGGTTGGTGGAAAACATCGTGACCTTTTCCTTTCCATCCGTTTTTTATCGACCGACCATTCCACCAAAAAGGTCACAATATTTTCCACCAACCTCTGATTGGACTTGGAGAGTACATGGTAGCATCTAGGAGAGTCGGTAGAAATGCTTTAACTGACTCTTATCTTTTGCAGTGTCAACTAGCAGACTACTCTAGTTCATCACAACTAAAAGGCCGACGTAGATATGCAAATGGTGAGGAAATATAATACATGTATTATGTTTATATATACTTTTATTGATGGCCGAGGCCATTATTGCTGGCAATAAGAATATATTCTTCCATTCACAGGATGTCAAGAATTTATGTTACTGTAGAATATATTCTTCCATTCACAGGATGTCAAGAATTTATGGACAGAATGTCCCTTTGCTTCCTGTCAATAAGACATTTATCTTGCACCTTTGACTGGAAGTTCCTGTCAATAACAAGGGCATTGTGATAAACGAGCAACTATCCCACATGAAAATAATTAGTAAATTACAGTTTAATAATAATTGGGTTATTTGTTCAATGCAAGAACACTAAAATACATTGCACTTGCAGTGACATCTGCACAGCAGAAGACACTGAATTGCGCACTTTAGAATAATACATATGCAAACATACAATACAATTACAAGTGAATGTTATCATACAAGAAATGATATATTCTGACTGTTACTGGTGGCTATGCCCCTGAACCAACTGTCGGAAAACTGAATGGTCAAATTAGGTCACAATTTTCCCACCTAACCTCTGCTGGAAGACTAACCACTGCCCAGTTTCATTGTTACCTTTATGTGCCATAGCAGCAGCCTGTTACCGCCCAACCCGGTGTTGTCCAGCAGTGGATGCCGACACCCGCGGCTATCCCAGGATGCCCCCCTGGTCTGGAGTACTTGACGCAGATTGACCAGCTGCTGGTTCATCAGCAAGTGGAGCTGTTCGAGGGTAGGGATGAAGACACTGTTTCCACATGGACACTCGTGTCTCATTTTTTGTCTCATACCTCCATGTCGCATGGTCCTGTGCTCTAGTTTCTGCTGTCTTGAGACTCAGCCCAGTGTCTTCTGTGATCTGGTCCTTCAAATGCTTAACGTATAACGTTACTTGTCTCTTAAATGTCACGATTTACATTGTATCATCTTAGATTTCCTATTTTGAGAAGGAAGTACTGTACCATAGTGTTGTTGAAGTAGCCTATGACAAACTGTGAATGACAGGAGCACCTATTTTCCCATTGTCAAGAGTATTTTAACTACATGTAACTTGACTATGCCATTGTGTTTATCTTACAAACTAGTCTCAGTAATGTATATTTCATCGTTGCATCCAAACTTTAACAGCCTTCACTGGTGTTGAGATGAACAACAAATACAAGATCAAGAACAGCCTTGGTCAGCAGGTCTACTTTGCCTACGAGGGTGAGTTAATACTGCTTTTACAATGTAGCTCTGATATGTCTCCTGTGTACCTGTCCTTTAATGCTAGTAGCGGTACCTGTGGGTCCCAAACACTTCAAATGACCTCAAACTACCTCAAATGGCTCAAATATGCAGTGTACTTAGGGCAACGTATTTACCAGTTATCTTGAACAAGGAGGTTGTATAGAGTTTTCCATATTACCTTGTCTTCTTGAGTTAGTCAGCCGGTTTCAAGATCGAAGCAATTTGAGGCTGAAAAACACTTAGTAGGTAGTATACAAGTTGACAATGATATAGTTGTATTATGCTATAATCTATGAGCCAATTTTATTCATAGATGCATTTTAACAATATATCCAGAGTGCAACACAAGGTTGTTGCCTCATGTACAATGCATATTCGAGCTATTTGAGGTCGTAAGCAGACTGGTACTTGTTACTGACAGTAGTTGTACCTGTTACGTAAATGTGATGAAGTTGTTTTTTAGCCTGATATCTATCCCTGTTATAGTTGCCAAGTTTCTTTTGCCCTCTCTGTAAATACAGTAGGGATTGATACCAGGCTATCCTTTTGTATGAAACAGTCAATAAAGCCACACCGATTTAATTTCTTGTTTCACGTATTCGCTCGCTTCTATTTTTTGGGAAAAAAAAATGAAAATAAAAATTACCACTCAGCAAATTTTCACCATTCACCAACTTTCTGGTGTAGCAAATTGGCCTTTATATTAAATGCTCCTTAAAGTGTGGGTACAGGTGCTTATACTGTACAAAAATATTGTTTTTGTACTTTTTTCAAGCTGAAAACTTTTTTTCTTTATGTTTTGGATTAGCCGTTACCTTTACCCCAACCATTTTACAATTTTTATTTTTATTCTTATTTCGCCCTCTCGCTCCATATTTTTTATGAAAAAATCCGTGAACCAAGAAATTAAATTGGTGTGGCCTAAAGCTTGCATAAATAATTTCTGTTATTGTTGCTGGAAAAAAGTGTAATTCATGCAAGATGTGTCACAACATTGTTTGGGCTTTCTGTGCAATGCTGAATCATTTGAATAGTAATTTTCAGGTTGTGCAAGACATGTTTAGTTTAAAATCTGTTTTGTTAATGTTACTTGTAAAAAAGAGAGGTTCCTGTTGTGTAATTTGCAAACTTGTAATTTTGCAATGTGCGCATGATACATGAACTGTAAATCTTGAAATGTTTGCAGAGCTTTTTATTTAGTACCATTATATGAATTTCGCAGTGCGCTAGTGTCCTGTTACAGTGAAATCATGACAAATTGTTTAAATCACTTCAACCTCAAACATGGCAAAAACCTCCTTTCCCTTCTTATTGTGAAATTATGCCCCAGGGAATAAGAAATAATTATAACTTAAGGTTTTCTGAATATACTTTTATATATTTTTCCCTTTCTTTTGCATCCAGAGACTGACTTCTGCATGAGGATCATGTGTGGAAACCAGCGGGAGTTCACCATCCATGTCACAGACAACAACCAACAGGTACATGTAATGCTGTGTAGAAACATCAATGGAATATGAGTGATATTTAACTGCAGTGAACTATTAATAGAACAATAACATTATTTTCTGCAAAGGTAGAGTTTGCATTCTGGGAAAATTGAGATCCCGATCAGTGTGTAGATTAATGATATCCCCTTAACACCCCACCTAACTCCTTTTTCATGTTAAGACCGCTGCTGACGGCATGTGCCTTTTCAATTCAGACTAGGGAGGATTTGTGAAATGCCACTTGGCAGAAAGGCGGTCCAGAATGTTCATGCTGTGTGTTCTGTGGCGCAACTGTTATTGTTGCTTTCTACATGACTTTTGTTTTAACTACCGTCAATTTGGGTTGATGGCGGACATTCAGGGTAAAGGAGAATGGCGGGGGCAAGCAGAATCACACTGGGGGCAAAAAAGAGGAATGATGGGGGCAAAGTTGATTTACGGCATAGTTGAAGGGGGGAGTCCGGGGACAATGCTGAAATAGCTGGGGGCAAAGCTGAAACTGTGAAAGAGTTAAGTAGGGCTGCTTAACAGACAAACAGAACTTTTCAACTTTTTGGATTAATGTATTGACTTGCAATTTACGATTTATAAATGGGAGACCATCCTAACATTCCTGATAGGGATCTCTACCAGTTGCAATTGTGCCAGTTCACCATCTCCAACCTCTGATATACATCAGCAAGAATGTCATGTCCTTTTTTAACCTATAATGGTACCACATGTATCATGTTTTGCCTGTCACAGGAGGTGATGCGTATCCACCGTGACTTTAAGTGCTGTGCAGGCTGCTGTTGGTGTGCTGGCTGCTGTGACTGCTGTGCCTTCGAGGTGACCGTGGAGGCTCCTGTTGGACAGCAGATCGGAATTGTGCGCCAGCTGTGTGTAGTCTGCTTTAATGCCTTATAATTATATGCCATGTGCTTAAATTAACAGGTACAGCAATAGGGGACAGTTTTCAAATACCGGTACAATAGCCATTTTCAACCCCCATGAAAATGGAGGTATTGTTTTTGGTTTGGTTGTGGAAGTGTGTTCCTGTTGGCCTGGATCCAAGGTTGGCCAAGGTGATGGAAAATGGTGTAACTGGAAACTTGCAGTATAGGAAAGCAGGTTTGGTCCTGTCTAAGGTCCAGCAGAAGGCATGAAAATGCATACTCAGAACTTATGGAGAAATTTTGTAATGTGACAGTAGCTTTCAAGCGCCACCTACTGACCAGTCTGACTGGTTGGAATGCATGCTCAGAATTTATGGCGAAATTTTGTTATGTGACAGTAGCTTTCAAGCGCCACCAACTGACCAGTCACCTTTTAGGCTTGTGGTTAGCATGTTGGGTTTGTGAGCTGACATCTTGTGTTTAGCCAGGGCCGGCAAAATTCACAAAAACTCTCAAATTGTCATGGAGGTTTAAGATCTTTGATTTCTTGTTTTCAATTGTGCATTGCTTTACTTTGCAGGGGATCTAAGTGGAAGCCCCACTTCAGTGTGATGAACGGTCAGCGTGACGAGATCTTCAAGATCTGGGGACCCTGCTGTGTGTGGGCCGGTCCCTGCTGCACCTGCGATGTGGACTTCAATGTAGGTTTTTGACCTAGATTTGTTTTTTTTTTACATTTGATCTGTTAATACCCTCAGTATGAGGCTGAATGAAGCAGTCCTTCTTGAACCAATTCCCACAATCCCCTAAAGCTTTCACCATCTACAAAACCTAAAAAAAAGGAACATTTCTACTAATGTCACAAATCACACTTATCATTAAAAAATATAGGAACATTGATTGGCCACTGTTCCAAAGAAGAAGTCCCCCCCCCCACAGTAATGTATGTAGATACATCATTAAGATTGACAGACTACACATTTTTTACCTCTGTACATTATGTTATTCGTGTGTTCCCTTGCAATTAGCATGAGTTTGCTATCAAAGAATATTTTTGCCTTGGAAATACTGGTCGTTTTTATACATAGCAGATGGAAAGGAACAAAAAATATTTATCAAACATCTGAAGTTTTGGAGAGGTACATGTCACATAGATTAAAGACAGGGGTAAGAGAAAGAATAGGTTTTACAACTGGTGAGACGTGGAAAGTATTGAAATTGACTTTGGGATCATGGCTTTGCTAATAATTTACGTGTATCATGGCCTACAGATCTTTGGGACAGATGGAGTCACCAACGTTGGAGCTGTGACTCGTCAGTACGCAGGCTTTGTCCAGGAGTGTTTCACCAAGGCCAGCAACTTCAGTATGACCTGTAAGTATAGGTGGATTTATATTGGTGGATTCATCATATCTGCATCAGTCCACTGGATTGTCTATATGAACTATGCTTTCAGACTGATGCAGGTACAAGTAATCATCTAACAGGGCTCGAAATACCACCTGCATATGCAGGTTAGTGCAGGTAAAATTGGAGCTGTGCAGGTATTTCTGGTGTCTACCTGCACCTAACCTGCACTGGTGTATGTACTGAAGTTTATACATAAATCATATTAAATGTCCTATGATGTAGGTGTGTATGGATTGTTATTAGCTGCATTGATAAAGTATGAAAGAAAAAATAGCAATGCACGGTTCCTGAACAATTTTAGTATGATTCATAATTCTTAAGTTCAGAGTGGTGCAGGTAAAATTTATTTGGTGCAGGTAATTTTCAATGTTACTTGCACCAGTGCAGGTATGCAGAAAAAAGTATTTCGAGCCCTGTCTAATCATCTTCTGTTATGTCATAGATATGTGTTTAGATTTAATGATATGTAGGTTTGGGATGTTTATGAAGGCTATTTGGTATTCCCTTGGAAAAATTGCCCTAGTCAAGTCTTTTATGCTGCTTACATATGTAAATGTACAAAAAGTGAATCACACTGCTGTATATTATATTCAAGACTGTGAATCTACTGTAAAATGTTTGTCTGCACCATTTTTACAAGACCATCAAGCCACTAGATAATACATTAGTACAAGAGAGGTACATTCGATCAAATCATCTCTTCTAGCAACAAAAAAGTCTTTTTTTTCAGTCCCCCAGGACTTGGACGTGAAAGTGAAGGCCACACTGTTTGGGGCTGCCATGCTCATTGTAAGTATTTGTCCTTCAATGCTAACTTTATGACATGAAATTGACAACATTTTTGTACGTTTATTTGGGACATGAGAGAGTAAGGTCACACATTTTTTCTATAAAAGTCCACAGTATGGGCCATTAAATACTGAGTAGCACAAAGACAGCCCTTAATTGTACATTGGCTGACAATCACAATTCTGATAATTTATATCTTTTCCCAGCAAATTTTCATATGCCATGTATTGTGGTATTTAACAAAACACAGGACAAAATTCCTGTATCTCTCACTGATAGCTTGTTATTGTGGAATTTATAATTCATTGTTTGGAGTCCCCAAGAATATATTTTTGTCATTCACTGTGTAATAGACGGACATGCTTGGAGTTGTACAAGTCTATGCAGATATCCCTTTTTCAAACTTTTGACTCTCTTTGTGACATGACATGGCCTTACTTGACAATCTTTTTTTTTTTCATGCCAATTGCTGGTGTTTGGTTCCTTATTATGCCCTTGTTATCTTCACTTGCTTCTTCTCCTCCATATCTCAGGATTTCATGTACTTTGAGCATTCGGACAACCAGTGATTATCTACATGTGTACCTTGACAGCGCTCAGAAAAGGTTCATCCTTCTACCTTTTGACATCAAACAGTAGCATGGATTGTTTTCTGAGGGAGGGGTTGACTTGGGTGAATAAGTGTCAGTAAGAATAAGCACCAGCCAATATGCAACTCATATGGACCTTAGTTTAATGGTTTAATGGAACAATTTAGGATTTATAAATGTAAGGCAGTCTATCACATTCCTAGCATCCTGATCAGAGTCTCTGTTGACAGATTGCAATACCTACATATGCCCTATATGTATATCATGTTGTACTTGCAACAATTAATTGTACTGGACATATGGTTGACGTTGATTTGAATACTCATCATTTTTTTGTCTTTTCTGTCTTGATCACAGGATTTTATGTACTTTGAGTACAATGGGGACAGCGGCTAGATGGTGGAAGATGACAAAGGGCTTTGTGTAGAGGAGTAGACAACATCTGACTGTATGTAACTGTAGAGAGATTGTGTAGAAGACAAGGCATATACTTGGGCAAGGTGTGTGACTAATGCATGTACTTTTTTCATGGAAATTGTAGTCTATGTCCAAACCAATGTCTCGCCCACATGCATACCTCTTTCTCTGCACAGGACCATTCATGCCGGCACCCACTACTTATCAAGTTCCATTACCAGCTCAAGGCAAATTTTACATTGAAATTTCTTTTAAATTGGAAAGGATTTCTGAGCCCTTTTTATGTAATTTTATGATACTCAAAGACAATTGTCAGATAAAGAGAGCACTCAGGGGATAGATAGATATACTGTACGATGTCATTCCAAACACTCATTTCAGGGTGTCCAAATAGGGTCATGTTTTTGAATACCAAAGAAAAATTGGATGAAAAAGCAGAATAAGTTTTTGAAAGAAATTAAGGCCTAAGCTGTGAAATTGACTGATTGAATTCTGGGTGCTGCTACAAAAAATAAAAATGGAAGTCAGGCCACACTTTTTCACTCACCTACACTGGATGCTGAAATGTTGTAAGGTTTAATGAGATGTTGCTACAGTTCTTTTCTTTCATCTCGGACATTATGGATGCATTGCAATAACCAAGGACATTATATATACAATGTAACATCCTTGCAATAACTTAGTATTAGTCTGCTGTATATGTAGGATTTGCATGCTAATAAATGTGTATCAGAAAAAATCACACCACCCACCCCTCATACTGAGGGTAGTATGTGTTGTAAGAATTTTTAAACTCTACTACCTTGGAGCTGAAGTCAGCCCAGTTCGATACCATGTTCAGAGTCGGTTGACCTGTATGAATTTTGATACCGTGAGTTCAATAAGTAATTTAAAATGGAAGAGAGTACATGTATCTCTACAAACGGGAGTGCCATACCTTCACACAGGGTAATCGTTTATGCTTGCACTGTGCTGTATAAACTTACCTTGCTTGCATGAACAATAGTTTAGACCAAGAACAAAGTTATTTGTGTTAGAAATATTTCACTGCCACACAGGGTATCTCCCATAGGAAACAATTGAAAAGTGCAATACTTTGAACATGGTTATTGAGCTGGCATTGGACTAACATTTAATATGGAGCTGACAAAGACTTTTTGCTGCTGTTGGTTGATGCTTTCGTATTGCATTTTAGTAGTGGTGAGATTGGTATAGGTCATATAATGATGTAACCAATACTAGTAATAACACTTTTGTATTCAATTGTAGCACTTACTTTAGAATATAGTGTGTTCAACTTGTAGTTCAGCTGGGTGAAAGTAATCTTATGCATGACCTTTTCAAGACGATCTTATTGTAATTATAGCTGAAGTAGTAGTTACCGTTTTTAACATGTATGATGGGTGTACATTCTACTTGGTTGGATTTTTAAGTGTCAATAAACATATGTCACTGTACTTCAAACAGTATTGGAGTCATTATTCATCTTTGTACGTCCTCTTATCCTTGCTTATACTGTAGCGTCATATTACATGCGGCTGAGGTCACGAGTTGACTCCATGATGCTGCAGCTCTAGCATTATATTTAAGAAATGTCTTGATTGTAGCAAGTTTTGTCCATGAAGGTTTTTCTTTCTTTTTGCCTGTCCTGTATAGGTATTTTGAGTGTTTTCGTATAGCCAACCTCCTTCAATGGTATAGCGTGGTGTCCATTGTAATTTCCACTCTGTCCCCCCCCCTGCGTCAAGTGAAATCAAAGACGTTATATTTCGCACTTTTGCGGTGCCTTTGACTCGCCGACCGACATTGTATTTTGCATATGTAATTTTTTCTCCATGTTCAAAGCGTTTGTTTCATCAGCACTCCCTTTATCCTACCTGGTAACTCCATTGTCGACCGTTACCGCCAGCTTTCCATATGTACATGTATTTTTAATAGAACTTTCCTGCCAGCCAAGAAGTCCCATTTTTTCTGATGCCGAAAGTCACTTTTTTGAAAAGCATTTTCGCCCTTGTTATTGCTGGTATGTCCAGATACAGTTTTGTTATGTTTGTACCGTCTTGTTGATGTCTCGCAGCCTGGCCCTAGGCCCCCTTTCGGAAAAGTACAGGACAGATATGTACAAACATTTGATGTTGAACTGTAGATCATGGAACAGACAAAACTCTTGAACTGCACAATATTGTTCTGCAGCGAATCGTTCTCTCTCACAAGAAGTCAATTAATCTACAAGCAGTGGACTAAAATTCCTCTGCCGGGTAAACTCCTTCCCCAGCTGATGATACTATCCTATGCCACCGCAACATCTACTTGGAGATTAGTCAAAATAGAAGTCCTGTCAGATGGCATACGCCCATAAGACTGAATACAAACAGCACTGAGCCCTCTGGTGGAAAATAAAGAAACTGCAGTGTACATACCCACAGAATCCAAGAAAAGGCTTTTACTTTAGGAAAAAATAAAGCGGGGGTCAGAAAAATGAGGTTCACATTGTTTCAAATTCGACGATTTTGTATGTAGTAATACAAATAATTGTACATCGGAGAAAATCAGAGTAACACAAAGACTATTTTTTCACAAGGCATTCAGGCCACACGGTCATGGCTAAACAAAACAAGGCTTGTCACTTATGACAGCTGACCCGGAGAGTATTATGGATACCGCACACAACAACAGTGTCAGATTTCTATAGTCCAGTATAGAGGTACGTTCTATGAAAGGAACCACTTCTGAATTGACAGTATTTTGCATTTTGGGTATGGCATGATATTCTTTTGCTGTAACGATAGTTTGTTACACGAACCGCCCTCCATTAACGTTATAACGTTAACATTAACAAATACATGTAACAGTTACTTGTTTTGTAATTTCTACAACGAAACGTTCTTTTGAATTGTGCAATGGATGATCTCAATCCTTTTTCTTCACGGATTTTCTTCCCACTCAGTAAGCACCCGAAAACCACACCCCAAAAGAAAACACTTGTTGCCTTATACATTTCAATATCTAAGGGCGTGGCTACCCGAGATGTCATGTGAAAAACAATCACTCACTGAACGAGTTCGATTAGGATTTGAACTGGAGAAAATAATGGAGGGGGTCTTTGAGGTGACGTTATCTGTAACTTTAAACAATTTTATATGCCTTTTTTCTAAACGTGATTGATCTGTTGGATGAAACAAAGTCGGTTGACCTTACAGTGACCCCAGAAGAAAAGTGCGGTTCAATACTTCAAGTACATGTAGGTCAGCGCGTCATAGGAGAAGTTGGATCCCCTTTCCTACTCCTTCCGCACGATAGAAAGTAGTCCGTCACCAAGCTTTCAGCGCGCCCGATCGCGCGACGCTCTCGGGACTTGAAGGCTACCGCTTGGCTCTATAAAGTTGAATACCGACCCATTCTTTCGTTATCTACAACATGTAGGTACCTTTCTTGCTTGTATAAAATGTTTAAGTCGTTGCCAAGGATTGACGGCTAGATCGCGGATTGCTACAAAGGTTTGAATTTCCGTTCGCTCGCTCGGTCGCATCAGGTGTTGCCCTTTCCGTGAGCTACACACGGACGCACATACTGACACGGTACGTAACTCAGCTTTCGTTGGTTGTACGTGTATGATGGGTATGTTAGTGTAGATGTAGACACTGACCTCAGTTTGCTGTTTTTTTGTGCACTAAAATACGTCCTGAAGCTCCATCCGGCCCGTTATATGGTCGTAGCATTTCGAGCCACGAAGATTTCTGTAAAAAGTAACTTGTAAACATAGGAGGCATGAGGACTGAGGACCACGCCCTAACACTAGTAGATTCCTGATTGTTGCGTGATTGTCAGTAAAAAGGAGTGGTAGGCAACTGTTTCAGTAGGACTCAATTGACCGGTACGTGCATAGCTCATTTAGCTGAAGACTCAGGTAGGCACGCTGTAGTCTGGCAACCAGATAATCAGGCTCAATGTAGATTTCTTTATCCTCAAAACTTCATTTGTCCTCAAAGGCTTAGTATGGAATCTCTTGGAGGCATTTTTCACAATTCAGATTCAACGTGCATGAAAACTGTTAACATGTCATAAACATCTCACGGATATTGTGTCGCAGATATGTGTAATTTCTGTTATCGCTAAATCGCTAAATGACATTTTTAAAACCGTTATCTGTAGCTATAGTCTAGCTAGATTAACGCTTCAAACGTTACTTCAGGCGTAATGTAAGGTAACTAACTACCACGGCCTGTCCTGGCAAAGGTGTAACGTTATCGATATTAGTTTGATCTAGCCGGTAATGTCAACTTGCACAATGTCGTGTCCTGGCGACCAGGGAATGTGCACCATGACGCACATCTCTTCACAATGAATTTCATGAACGAAGAAGAAGGCAAAATAGATGAAAAAGTGAACTTTTTCTTGTGAAGGCTTTCATTTTTTTCATACATGTCTTGTATGTGAAGCCAAAATCGACGTAGTTTTTGAAAATGTCACCGTGGCCGTACCGACGTGTCGGTGGTGTGGTTAATTGACTGATATGGACTTTGGAACGTAGCTTGTACGTGATAGCACTGGCGGCGCTGTTTTCCACCACACTACATTGTAGACGACTCTAAGAGCTTCAAAACTCACCTATAGATAACAGCCCCCCTCCCCAGAAAAGATTTAATCAAGACCTAGAGTGCGCTCTTCACAAGTATGTCACGTTGTGTCGGATTACATTCTAAGTAACTCTTGATCATTCTTTATAAAAGTGCTTTCGGATACCATACAAAGCGTATTTGACAAGAAAATCACGAGATCGATATATACCTCCATTTCATTAACTTAGTTATCTTAATTTTATGCAAGACTAGCTATGTTGTCTCTCTTCACAGTTAAGCCTCCTTCATTTCATTCACAAACAGCTACGTGCCGTAACCGAATCGGTCTGTGGTGTCCTTGGTTGGCAATTTGAACATTTCCAATCAGACAGTCTCTTTTGGTCCCCATTACCGTTTTTGTCAAGTGTGGACAAAAAGTTGGCTTTACCTTTTGTTTGTCCAGTACTGAGGATATTATCGCTGTGACATATTGACGAACTGTGCTGTTTTGAAAGCCTTCTATATTTATTTAGCTTTGTTTATTTACTATCACCGTGCACACCGTTAGCACACCACATGCAGGGTGTATAGACTCAAACGCCTAAAGTAAAGCTGTCAAGACTCAAGGAAGTCAATATTCAACCCCATTATTTATAGTTTGTCCGTCTATGATGATTCAGAAAGGATCATAATCACTCGAACACCGCCTTCATTCCGATCAATGGCAAACGATGCCTATATAAGGCATGAATTAGATAAAGACTTTTGTAGTGCATTTTTCCTATCTGAGCTAAGTACATGTTAGCCTGGGTGCCATTCGGTTACCACCGGGCCCGGTAGTAACCGGATGGCACCCAGGCTAAGTACAGGTAAAGAGATATTGGTACTGGATTAGCCTCGCCCTCTTGGAAATTTCTGCTTATCTTTTTTTTTTTTGAGGGACCGAATAGATATATCACATGTACTTCAATCTACTTATGTCATTTCCAGACTACATATCTTCGTATTTAGGCCAATACATTTGTAATGCTCTAAAAAAGAGAGAATCTATTGTACAGTAACAGACCAACTTGTTAAACCTGCATATTACACTATGTCAATACGCCATTTATGTTCACATTTCTATACTATATATGTATGTAGTTATAGAACTTAGACGAGTATCATTGTATTGATTGACTTGTTACTGTTGCCTTACAATTGTACCATGTACAAATGTTGTGCAATAAAGCTCATTCATTCATTCATATATTAATTCTCTTATACTGTGTGCCCTTCTATTTCATTTAAAGATGTCTCAATCATGTTTGAAAATTACTATATTGAAATATTGCAAAAGCTAAAACAGGCTTTTCAACGCATGTATATTTTACTTTGATTGTTTGAGTGCTCGTCATATGAATGCTTCCTTTCCCCGCTTTACACCTGTGACTGGCGTTTTTGCTAACCATCGATAACCCCTCCCCTGTAACCCATGATCACGAAAGCCTGATTGACAGTTTCTAGGATTACCTGCGCCTTTTGTCAACTATACGGTGCAGTCATTTTGTCCATTCTCTCTGACCTACATGTGAGTCATGCATTTCTGCAGTGATCGCTGAGCAGTGGTACACGGCAGTTCAACTCTTTTTCACTGGAAACGCAGAAGTCTGGTTTGGTAAACCATGGCGGTAAGTCCGGCTGTAAGTGTGTGTTGATGTTGTGTTTGCCATGATAGCAAATGATCTGTTATCGGACCAAATATGTTCTTATGCGACACATGCATGGGAACTTGCTTGGTGGAACTTGTTTAGACTCCATCGGGCCTTCCTATGGTTACGGGGGAAAAGGGCAAAAAAATCGGGAAATTAGCCAGGGGAGTCAGTCCATCATACTAATAGGTTAATGTTCCCCCACCGGAGGGCTGCGAGGCCGGCCAATACCTCTGGTAGCAAAACTAGTACTCCCCTGGCAAATTATTCTCCCTAGTATAATAGCCGTTGTAGTCAGTCTGGTAGAGACTAGAACAACGTCACATTCGTCAATCTTAGGTCGTCGTACGATGTAGCCATAGATCGTGACAGAATTCGAACCAACCTCAGACAAAGACCTAAGACAGCCATTTCACGTAACGAGACATCTGAATTTTGTACGACACATGACATGTATATGTACGATTATCCTTGCCTGGGTACCATCCGGGTAGTATTTCGCTCGGACTGTGGTCGCTTCTGCTATCCGTCCTGAGACGGACTAGCAGAGAAGCGGCTGTATATATAGCGTATGATAAATGTCAGAGAGAGAAGCGGTCGCGACTGTAATCAACGTCGGAGCGAACTGCTATCCGGATGGTTATCGCGATGGTTATCCGGACGGTTATAACGATTATCCCTGAGAATGACCTCAGACTGCGGCGAATGTGACTAGACCCTTTTAAAGCGAAGGTCACAACCCGCAGTACGTGCAACTGTACATGTGTGCTGTCTACGGGCAAAAACGTGGGCTAATTTTGGGATCCGTAAGTGGTATATGTTTTTCCCCCAAAGTCGGAAACTTCGAAATTCCCTGGCTAGCTCTACATACGTATACAACCACGAGTCTTCAAAGTGTCTTTCTGTGGTTGAAGTCGTATCGTTGTTCCTGTATTTCAGGCAGTGACAAATCAGCCCATGCAGTGGATGGCGGTGCCGGGAGCTATCCCTGGATGTCCGCCCGGCCTGGAGTATCTGACTCAGCTGGACCAGCTCCTGGTACAGCAACAGGTGGAACTTCTCGAGGGTACGCAGAAAAATGAGTTGGAAGTGGTAGTGAGAGATGCAGATATTGTAGCTTGTTAATTCAGATTCTTACGGTATCTTTCCTAAACTTATTGAATGAACAAACGACACAGACATGAAAATGATATGAAGCACGAAAGCACCAAAATACACAATTTCAAACTACGTTGTTTCCCGATAAGAAAACATATAGTTTTTGTTGGTGTGCTCTTCTTCATCTTCCTT